>NW_026061803.1:3333120-3636131 GCF_023897955.1 Schistocerca gregaria | reverse complement strand
ATTCCGTAGAAATGTTGGAACACGTGAGGCAGTACTGACCTTATGACTTATCTTAGAAGAAAGATTAAGAAAAGGCAAACCTACGTTTCTAGCATTTGTAGACTTGGAGAAAGCTTTTGACAATGTTGACTGGAATACTCTCTTTCAAATTCTGAAGGTGGCAGGGATAAAATACAGAGAGCGAGAGGCTATTTACAATTTGTACAGAAACTAGATGGCAGTCATAAGAGTCGAGGGGCATGAAAGGGAAGCAGTGGTTGGGAAAGGAGTGAGACAGGGTTGTAGCCTCTCCCCGATGTTATTTAATCTGTATATTGAGCAAGCAGTAAAGGAAACAAAAGAAAAATTCGGAGTAGGTATTAAAATTCATGGAGAAGAAGTAAAAACTTTGAGGTTCGCCGATGACATTGTAATTCTGTCAGAGACAGCAAAGGACCTGGAAGAGCAGTTGAACGGAATGGACAGTGTCTTGAAAGGAGGATATAAGATGAACATCAACAAAAGCAAAACGAGGATAATGGAATGTAGTCAAATTAAATCGGGTGATGCTGAGGGAATTAGATTAGGAAATGAGACGCTTAAAGTAGTAAAGGAGTTTTGCTATTTAGGAAGTAAAATAACAGATGATGTTCGAAGTAGAGCGGATATAAAATGTAGACTGGCAATGGCAAGGTAACCATTTCTGAAGAAGAGAAATTTGTTAACATTGAGTATAGATTTATGTATCAGGAAATCGTTTCTGAAAGTATGGAGTGTAGTCATGTATGGAAGTGAAACATGTATGATAAATAGTTTGGACAAGAATAGAATAGAATCTTTCGAAATGTGGTGCTACAGAAGAATGCTAAAAATAAGGTGGATAGATTACGTACCTAATGAGGAGGTATTGAATAGAATTGGGGAAAAGAGCAATTTGTAGCACAACTTGACTAGAAGAAGGGATCCGTTGGTAGGACATGTTTTGAGGCATCAAGGGATCACAAATTTAGCATTGGAGGACAGCGTGGAGGGTAAAAATCGTAGAGGGAGACCAAGAGGTGAATACACTAAGCAGATTCAGAAGGATGTAGGTTTCAGTAGGATCTGGGAGATGAAGAAGCTTGCACAGGACAGAGTAGCATGGAGAGCTGCAGCAAACCAATCTCAGGACTGAAGACCACAACAACAACAACAACAAAACATTTTTCGCAAGCTCGGAACCTTCTGGTCCGTCAGAAACTATCACATTCATTTTTCCATAAATACAGTCTACAAATCTCACAAAATTTAACAAGACAACCGTCTGGACCTTACAAAAGTAAGAGAAAGAATGAATAAGTAATTGTTCCTTCTTCTCTTTCAACAACATTCAAATATTCACAAATAATGTTTGACATCGCACTGAGACGGCGCGTTTGTTCCTTGAGCTGGACGTGTAACTCCTTACAAATGGAAGGCCTCAGACATGGCCAACCGATTCGGCTCAAATTTGGCAGGTCGCTTGTGTACAACTTAAAACGGAGGAATCTAAGATATTTTAGGTCAACACCACCGCGTTATTGAAAAAATCACCCCTAAAAGTTATGAAGAGCAATCGACTCAAAATTGGCGGGATCGATAGATAACTGTAAATAGAGCATTTTTCATCATCAGCTATGGTATCCGAAAACGCATACTATTCCAGAAATCGAGGAAAGAAAGTTTTACAACTGTCGCTTCTGTTCCAACTTTTTAAACGGTTTTTGCCGACAGCACTGAAAGCGCAACAGCCAAGGTAATTGGCTGGGAATCTGAGAACCCGGGTTCGAATCGCGAGGAAACCCAGTGGATGTTATTATTTTCCTTTGTACTTTTCCATATCTCAATTGATAGGAATAGGAGGGTTAATAAGGTAAGTAAATCTATAAGGAACGATAAAAATAAGGTAGGTAAATAAATTTCTGAAACTTCTTGGGGTAGTAAACATCTAAAATGTTACTCCAGGTCACTTTAGAATGGCTCTTCCAGTCACTGTTACGTGTCCTCATTTTTCGTCGAACAACTAGATGGGTGGTACTTGTCACATAAAAATTTGAAACAAATATACTCACGGCACCAAGAACATCTAATGAATGCAATCTTTCGAAAGCTACACTGTTCCTTCCCAAGAGTAGGCGGAAAACAAACTTGGTTTACATTTAAAAATGTCTTTTTCGGGAATTAATTTTGATGCGTACCACGCATACGATATCATTGCGTGAAAAATCGATGCTGAAAGTTGGATATGAATTATGTTGTAAATAGTTATTGTATCCGTGCGGTTGTCCAATTCCCGCTGGGTTTCCAGAAGCACACTGCAATCCTGAAGCCTGGAAATAAAGTTTTTAACCTGGCGATAGAAATCAACATCACACGGCTGGTACACAGGTGTACAGTTGGGCGGTATTACTTTTACCGTGCACGTCGGCTGACCCTCGCCATTTATAATCATTGTGTCATATAATATAGCATTACTTTGTCCACTCCAGGAATCCACTACTAGAAAAAACTTGGTATAGGGAACGTATGGTTTTAAAACATTCTCAAGAAATGTTCTGTAAATCGCATTCGTCAGTTTGGAGAAGGTAATGTAAACATTTTTCAACGAGTCGGTTAAACGGTTGACCTCTTCTATAACCTGAGGACCAAATGTAACATTCGTTTCTTGTAAACATAGGAAAACCTTACGTAACCGTTTTCCAGAGGCTGTAGTGGCATGTTGCGCCGTGTACGAATGTGTTAGTAGGTTTTTACTGCCAACTGCGACAAGGATTCGTTTTTCTCCCTTATGCGATAACGTGCGTCGAATGTTCACCCAATACTCGCATCCTGTATGACCGGTGTTGATCACGTAATCACTATTAAAACCGGTCATAAGTGACGCCGTTTGCCTGTTGAAAAGAGCTCCCACTTTCTGTATATCTTCTATATTTTGTACCTCCTTATGAGAGACGTATTTAGTGACTCACCGTTGACGAATTTTATACCCCGATCTGAAATTTTTTGCCCAAGATAATGATGCAGCAGACGTAGAATCCTTGTTGGCCGTATATTGAAGCGCTGCACCTGCAGCCCACTCCTGAAGTATTGTCGCTGTTACATTCTCGTTACGTCAACAAGATTCGACAAATCGGTCGTAAGTCCACATATTTATCGCCTGGTATTTGTCGTATCTTGTCCCTCCTTTAACGATATCACTTTCCCACAATTTCAAGTCCTTCTTCTGCTCCAGGGCTGTTGTTGCTCCATTCTTTTGCAGTGTTTGTAAGTTCAAATTTGGATGATTCCTGGCTAGCGCTACCGCCTTAACTTTTACTTCAAGGGGTATAGAGCTGTAGTTAAGTCGTTTAGTAACCGGTTCGTGATACTCATCGGGAACGGATGAAGCACATATTCCCAGAGAAGTGGAGATTTCTGAAGTGTTATGACAATTTAGGGATTCAGTAGTCGGGATATCTTCCACTGAATCACCTTCTGCTTCGTCTTCATGGTATACTACCTCAGTATCAAGAAAAGTCATTTCGTTCGTCACCACCAAAAATCTCTCGACCATAGCCGTTCTTATCAAACTGGAACGCCGAGAAACAGACCTGGCTGCTTCCGGTAGTGCGTTGATAATGCATCTGTATTTTGCAAACCAAAACACAGTGACGGTAACTTCCCGCTTGCCATCGTCTGTGACAGGCTCCCAACTATATATTACAACGCTAGTCGAAGGGTGTACATCCTCCGTTACTCAGATTATGCACCTGAAAGATATGACAACAAATAATAACTAGTTACTACGGCATAAACAGACGAGCTAATTTCTACAAACTACATACAACACTCGTCATATGTTACTTACAGAATAACACTGTATTCATTCACGAAACTTATTTCATTCGGCACATTAATGATGGAAAAATCACTACTGTATCCGCCAGGATCACGGCAGCCTAATGACGGAAAACAACTCTTTCCGATTTACGTCTATAAGGCTCGTGCTGGACACCTTCTCTCTTCCAGATTCACAACTATGATATGACGAAGAGGCAACCGGGACAACATAACTCTCCCCGCGTGCATTCTGCCCCGTGCCTCGCTGTAAACAAGCGTCGCGCGGTTGGCTGTCTGTGATCCCTCGTGAGGAATTCGAAGCACTCTTACAAGGGGAGGCCGCCAATTGTGAAATTCAGATTCAATTCATACTGCGCATAATAAAAGCTCATAGCCAGAGGTGCTGTGTGGGAAAGCACCAAGAAGTACTTCTCAGCCGCTGTCGAGAAAATCGACAGTTAAAAGAAACCGGCGTGAAATACTCACTACGATTGATAGTTTTCTACAGCGTTGTGGCGCAGCGGTAAGCTCTCGGGTTCGGGTTCGTAATTCCGAAGTTCGCCGGTTCGAATCTCGCGCCATGCAACCATTTTTTTTTAGTATTTGTTTTTTGTAATTCAAATGTTTGTACATACACACAATATATATATAATTCCCAGCAATCAGTTGCAACAATTATGCATATAATAAGTTGTTGAAAGTCGTTTGTCGTGGAAAAACTGGCAACTTCAAACATCATTATGTTTTCCGCAAACAAAGTTGTATTTCATTAATGTTATTAATTGTCTTCATAATGTTAACCAAGTATAGTTAACGGAAGACGTAGAAACGATATTCCGAAACGAATACGTATAGCGTAAATCAAACGTTCGAATTAGAATACAAACCCCACGTACACAAATTTGCTGTGGCAGGTATGAAATATAAACTCCGTTACTCGCTCGTTACACTCGAAGGACAGATGTTGAATGGGCCGAAACGAGCCGCCGCATAAGAGCGTAGTTGCCTGCTAACTTCGAAAGAAGGTAGGTGCGGTCCCTAGCGCAACTTATAACATCGTCGAAAATCAGTGCGGACGTGAGAGCTTTGGTACACCCTGTTAAACAAACGGAAAAATTGAGGCGGTACAATTGGACAGCGATCCGCCTTCACCAACATGTGTAAGCAATTCATATATGAATTACAAAACACTAATAATAAAAAATGTTGCATGGCGCGAGATTTTTTTTTTTTTATTTTTCCGCCTCTCCCGACACGCTTCATATACCCTGCACTGCTTATGCTGCTAATTAGTTGGTTAGGCGTTCCATTGATTTTTTTATTTTGTTTATTTTTTTTATTTCATTTTTGTTCATTGTATCTGCTCGGGGCAGACATCGCAAGACACCCGTTTCAGTTAGTCGTTGATCTATTAACTCAGTTTTTTTATTACAGACGGCAGCTAACACACTGACCGAACGCGCTAAGCTACCGTGCCGGCTGTTCGATCCGGCCACCTTCGGATTACGAACCCGAGCGTTTACCGCTGATCCACGACGCTGTAGAAAACTATCAATCGTAGAGAGTATTTCACCGCAACGGTTTCTTTTAACTGTCGATTTTCTCGACAACGGCTGAGAAGTGCATCTTGGTGCTTTGCCACATTACACCTCTGGCCATGAGCTTTTATTATGCGCAGTAGGGATCGAATCTGAATTTCACAATTGGCGGCCTCCCCTTGTTAGTCGTAGTTGTGGTCATGTGACAAGCCTTAAAAGTTTAATACTTTACTAACCAACGGCGTTGGGGTCATTAGTTTGCCTACTTTATTATTATCATTCTTTATTAATTTACTTACCTTATTAACCATACTATCCCTATCAATTGAGATATGGAAAAATACAAACGAAAATAATAACATCCGCTAGGGTTCTCCGATTCCCAGCCAGTTAGTTACCTTAGCTGTTCCGCTATCGCCGCTGTCGGCGAAAAGCGTTTACCATGTGGGTACAGGAGCGACAATTGTAAAAGTTTCTTTCCTCAATTTTTGGAAAAGTTTGCGTTTGCGGACCCCATACCTGATGATGAAAAATGCTCTATTTACAATTATCTATCGATCGCTCTAATTCTGAGTCCGTTGCTCGTCAAAAACTTTAGGGTTGATTTTCTCAAAATCGCGGGGGTGTTGACCCAAAAGATCTTGGAGTATTTCATTTTAGGTTCTACACAAGCAACCTGCCAAATTTGAGCTGAATCGGTTGGCCGTGTCTGAGGCCTTCCCCTTGTTAGCCAGGATCGGCGACTACCTGCACGCGCCTATCATCCGTCCCATACATGTCCGTCCTGCACACACATAATTGTGGTGCAGTAGATACATTCTACTATACCACACTCGTCTCTAAAATAACCCGTGTTCAAGACGGTGGAAATACGAGGGTCTCTAGAATTTACCCCGAAATTCTCGAGACACTACAATGCCTTTCAGAATGCTGGAAGTTAGCAAAGTATAATTATTAAATTGTCATTACTTCAACACCCCCATCAATTTAATACTTTCCTTAATTACCCGTAAAATTCACTATCCCCAGCTTTTGACATATTTTACCAAAAGCAACTAGGACTGGACATTTCAGTAAACTGCCATTTGTTCCTCGGAGCTAATGTATTGAACATTTAGATGGCCTCGCCCTGTATAAAGAACAACAGCCGTTCTATCACATTTCGTTGTCTCTGATGAACCCTCACCATCGAGGACAACATACTGCGTACTATTTTTCAAGAAGTTTTCGAGCCATTCACATATCTGTGAACTTATACGATATACTCGTAGTTTCTTTAACAATCTGCAATGGGGCACGATGTCAAATTCTTTCCGGAAATCTAGAAATATGGAATCTGCCTGTTGCCCTTCGTACATAGTTCTCAGTATGTCACGTGAGGAAAGGGCAAGCTGAGTTTCGCACTTACGATGCTTCCTAAAGCCATGTTGATTCGTCGACGTATGTTGCTTAGCCTCACGTAAGTCTATTATAATCGAACTGAGAATGTGTACAGGGAGTCTGCAGCAATCAGAAGTTTGGGATATTGGTCTCTAATTTTACGGGTCCGTTTCTTTACCTCTCTATATACTGGAGTCATCTGCGCTTTTTTTCCAGTCGCTTGGAACTTCGCGCTGGGCGAGGGATCTACGACAAATGCAGGTAAGGGACCAATGACGTATAACACTCCTTGTAAAATCCAAAACCTATAACAATATTAATATACAGAAGAAAACGCTGCGATCTTATGCACCATCCTAATAGCTTGCGATCTCAGAATTTGCGGCGTGAGGCACCGTCACACGTCGCGAGGGCCAGAGAAGACCACCCTCCCTTGGAAAAAGCACTTGCATTAACGTGCCTGTATACTAGACTTGCAGTCATTACGACACTCGCTTTCTAAGTGGCGCACACATTCCGCCAGTATCACGGTTATCGCCTGCTCGTTAGACAGCCAGCTATACACGCCAGCTCCTATCTAGCTCAGCTCCACCTGTCTGTCAAAACAGTGCGCAAATAGCCGCGCCAGTCTCTCGTACTCTGCGCGAGAAAATTCAACATTTCTTCTTTTAAAATATGTAAAATTAAATCAATACGTTTTTCAGTTTACTGCAAATATTACTTTTTGAAGCACTGTAATCATTTTCTTTCTTTAACTACAAATAGTGGGGATAATATGAAAAATGTTCTCAAACATAATTTTGAGTGTCGAGTGTAGAGTATATACGAAATTTGGAAGGCTTCCTAACACCAAACGCTGACTGGAAGTATCTTGTATGATGAGGGGCCCTGTAGTCTGCAGGTTGACAGAAACTGTTCCGTCAGTGGAGGCGCGCCTATTTGGTAAAACATCCACACCACGTCTCCGTGCGACTTATCGCCAGCCACGGGTGGGTCTTGCACCTGTCCTGGAGAGTGGTGGCGTGTTTCAGCCCGAATTAATGGAGCGCTCTGTTAGTTCAGAGACAGGTCTCCGTGCCGGCGCTGACGCACGGCGTGGTAGGAGGTCCGCAAAACCTCAGGCGTGGTGGGGATGTTTTGGACTTTGCGAGGGAAATAAGGAATCAACTTTTACATTAGTATGGCCAGTGTAGCGGGCTGTGTGTAGCCTTCTTATCTTGAGAATCTG
This sequence comes from Schistocerca gregaria, assembly GCF_023897955.1. NCBI lineage: Eukaryota > Metazoa > Arthropoda > Insecta > Orthoptera > Acrididae > Schistocerca > Schistocerca gregaria. Next base: position 3,628,169 of record NW_026061803.1, on the reverse strand, counting down.
CAACTCTATTGGAATTTTCGTAAGAATCTTTAGATACTTCTGCAGAACTGATATTTTTCATGTTCATTAGTGAATGACGGCGCTGCTGTTATTACGCAGTTTAATCTTAGTGATTCAGCTCATATAATGTGAGTTACTTTTTCGTTGTTTAATGAAGCTGTTTAATTAAACAGTAATAAAGTACCCAATATCAATCTGGAAATATCCACCAGGCTGTGGCTAAGCCATGTCTCTACAAAATCCTTTCTTCCAGGAGAGCCAGTTCTGCAACGCTCGCAGAAGAGCTTCGGTGAATTTAGGAAGGTACAATTGAAGCTGTGAGGACGGGTCGTGAGTCGTGCTTGGGTAGCTCAGACGGCAGAGAACGCCGTGAGGCAAATATCCCGAGTTCGAGTCTCGGTCCGGCACACAGTTTTAATCTGCCAGGAAGCGCCAGTAATAAAGTAAACTTTCATTACATCAGATTGTTGCTGCTTACAAGTGTTACTCCACAGTGATGGCCCATACGAAGGAATGAACACCGCAGCTGCAACAAATCCCAGCCACCAGGTTATGCGATGAAAGCTGCCTCGTTGTGGAATTGTGGTTCTGGCTCGGAACCTGGGTCATTTTCTTGCAGGTATCGCCAGTTTTTCTCATCCAGATCGTTGCCCGAGTCAGAATGTGTGGCATGAGAACACCCATGCGTAGCGGTCTAGATATGAGATGCACACAGACGTATATCTCATTAAGGATATTATGAATGCAGTTACCATGTTAGTTTGGTCGCGGTACGTGGTAGTGGCTGAGTGAAGTAGGCAAAATCCGCGAAATATGGAGCAATAAATACTCTTCGGTAATACTAAATAATATGCACTGAAGCGCCAAACAGACTGGTATAGGCATGCGTATTCAAATACAGGCTGAATACGGCGCTGCGGTCGGCAACGGTAATATAAGAGAACAGGTGACACGCTCAGTTGTTAGATCCATTACTACTGCTACAATGACAGGTTATCAAGATTTAAGTGAGTTTGAACGTGATGTTATAGTAGGCGCACGAGCTATGGGACACAGCATCTCCAAAGTAGCGACGAAGTGAGGATGTATGTGTAGTGAACCGTGAATATCAGGAATCCGGTAAAATATCAAGTCTCCCACATCGCTGCGTCCGAATCATTTAACGAAACATCATCGATATGGGCTTTCGGAGCTGAAAGCCCACTCGTGTATCCTTGATAACTGCACGACACAAAGCTTTACGCCTGCACTAGGCCCTTCAACACCGATATTGGACTATTGGTGACTGGAAATATGTTGCATGGTCGGACGACTCTCGTCCAAAAGAACGGACACAATTGCTGACCTGAGGCCGTCTAGAACGAAATTACGATTGTATTAATACCTTGAGCTGCTGACGGGCGTTGACGTATAGCAACGGGGACTGGTGAAAATGTGTGCCCGACCGGGATAGAGCGTCCTTCATGTAAGCAGGAGATCCCGGGTTCGAGTCCCGGTCGGGGCACACATTTTCACCTGTGCTCGTTTATATATATCAAAGCCCATCAGCAGCTGAAGGTGTTAATGTAATTCTAACCTCAGACATTAGTCGAGCCATGCCACGTCGAGTTGCGGTACTTCCGTGTACTCACGGGGGCTTTACAAGATGTTAGGGAGGTGTCCCAGTTTCTTTGGCTCTTCAGTGTATATGACTTAGGAGCATTGCCATATATGTAAAAGTTTTTTGATTGTATCACTTATGATGCAATTTAGTGGTGATAGAGTCTTCAACGTGTTTCATCAGTACTGTGGTGGCCTGAGGTGAGTGATTGTGGTTGGCAGATACCTCAGTGTACTGTGGGATGTAGAACACTTAGTTCTCTCAGAAAAGGCTATATTCTCTATTACCTTTGAACTTTACCGCATTACTTAATATACTCGCTTATACAATCCTCTCCCTGTTGCATCCATACTGGCATTAACGTTGCGTTACGCGACATATTTAACAGCAGTAATACTCTCTTAAAATAATACTATTTAAATGAAGCTCGAAATGCGAGGAAGCTGCCTTATGTCATTAGGCATGTACTTTTCATTGCATATATGTAATATATTGTTTTCATAATATTTTCTTACAGACTATATTTGCAGTTACTGACGGAAACGCGCAAAATCGTGAAAAGCATTATACATATGAAGAAAAAGCGAAATGCTTATGCGAGATCACTGTAGAGAATCGTTCGGTTACTCATTTGTTTGTTACGAGTGGTTTTACCTCGTAGTATATCTGGATTTTTTTTCTTTGTGACTCTGTTGATTGTCGGCAAACTGCAATTAACGAAAACGCACTGGAACATTAAAAACTGATATATTTATTAAAGTTTGAATAATGAAACTGGGCAAGCATCGTATGGCGTCTGTCAAATGAAACAATAAACGCATTTTCATATGTACGGTAAAGTTCGTAAATCACAGAGTATGTAGCTCTTCCTAAGAGTATTTGTTGCTCAGTATTTCGCGAATTTCTGTTCGCCACACTTATCCACTGTCACGCACCAAGACAGAAGTCCCTTACTATCTTACTAACAGCGTGAGACCAAGCGATAGCTACGAACATAACAAGGAGTCGGTGGCAGTCCGTCATGCAGGAAAGTGTGTAAGTAAAAGAAAGAAAAGAAAATTAAAAGGAAACATTCCTACGGCCTACCCAAACCATTGTTTCTTGTTTCCCAATCGCGGTAGATGGCGCTGTAATCGACGAATATCCACTGTGCCGGTTTTTGCATTTAAGACACAAAGTATTTACGATGTAAATGAAAACCTTTCTGTTCAAAAGGTACATACTGATCTTCAGACATTGCTTGAGTGTGTTGTAAATGTGTACGGGGCAAATAAAAGACATTTCTAGCAAATAAGCTACTTGTATGGTAACGTAGTTTTCTGTTTCCTACGGGGTGGCTGTGATTGTATCACTTATGATGCAATTTAGTGGTGATAGAGTCTTCAACGTGTTTCATCAGTACTGTGGTGGCCAGAGGTGAGTGATTGTGGTTGGCAGATACCTCAGTGTACTGTGGGATGTAGAACACTTAGTTCTCTCAGAAACCACGTGAATGCATCGCCGGGCGTTGTGGCCGAGCGGTTCTAGGCGCTTCAATCTGGAACCGCGCGATCGCTACTGTCGCAGGTTCCAATCCTGAGTTCTGAGTTGTAGGGCACTGATGACCTCAGATGTTAAGTCCCATAGTGCTCAGAGCCATTTGAACCATTTGAAGCTGAATGCTTCACTTCGGTCGCCTCCCTTGACCGATTTAGATGTGCGTTTCCGCCCAACCGCTGTAAATCTCACGCTGGCCGCTACGCGGAACACAAACCACTACCACTCTAATAAGTTAAAATGCCCACAAGGTGATAATGACAGGCTCACCTGTCATGGATACTCAACGAAATCAAGCATTCCAATGGTGAGCGGCATGGGTGCTCAGCGATAGTAAGCATCCCGATGGAAACAAAATAATATTACCTCAAAAACTTGTTACTGGATCACGTTAAACGTCGATTCTGAGCAGGCCCTGGAACCGGTAACCACGTTACACTCTACAGTCCAATTTGGAAGAGTCAAGTAGGTATCCCACTGCTGTCCAGGGCGCCTCCAGACGCACTTTCGCTCAGTTCGATGCCGGACTCAAGAATGAAGACAGCTCTACCCCAGCCAATGAGATTCCAGGCCGAAGGCGTTTGTGGAAACCTCATGGACAGTGGTGGTATACCACCATACGACCCGACAACCAGGAGTCATGCTCCGGGGTGCCATAACTTTTCACAGTAAGGCCTCTTTGGTTGTCAGCCGCGACACCCTTACAGCACAGCAGTCCAAGACATTGCACGTGCTGTTTTTTTTTTTTTTTTTTTTTTTTTTTTTTTTTTTTTTTTTTTTTTGTTCTTCATGAGAAGCCATTCTGGTCTGACACTTCAGAAAGACAATGCCTGTCAGCACACGGCGAGAGTTTCTACTGCTTGTCTTCGTCCTTGCCAAACCATACCTCGGCCGGCAAGATCGCCTGGTCTCTCTCCAACTGAGAACGTTCGGAGCATTATGGGCAGCACCTCATCTGCATGGATACTCTGCAAATTACATTTAAGTGCCTGGCAGAGGGATCATAGAACCACCTTCACAATCCTCTATTATTCGAAACTCATAAACCTCGCGGAAACAACGAACACCCTTATCTTTTCGTACGAGCTCTGCTTTCCCTTATCATGGTGATCGTTTCTCCCTGTGTAGTCAGTGTCAACAATATATTTTCGCATTCGGAGGGGAAGGTTGGTGAATTTCATGACAAGATTCCGTCGGAACGAAAAACGGCTTTCTTTTAATGATGTCCAGCCCAAATCCTGTATCATTTCTGTGGCACTCTCTCCCATATTTCGCGATAATACAATACGTGCTGCCCTTCTTTGAACTTTTTCGATGTACTCAGTCAGTCGTATCTGGTAAGGAACCCACACCACGCAGCAGTATTCTAAAAGAGGACGGACAAACGTAGTGTAGTCAGTCTCGTTAGTAGATCTGTTACATTTTCTATGTGTCCTACCAATAAAACGGAGTCTTTGGTTAGCCGTCCCCACAACATTTTCTTTGTGTTCCTTCCAATTTTTGGTTGTTCGTAATTGTAATTCCTAGGCATTTAGTTGAATCTACGGCCTTCATATTTGACTGATTTATCGTGTAACCGAAGTTTAACTGATTCCTTTTAGCACTCAAATGGATGACCTCACGCTTTTCGTTATTTAGGGTCAATTGACAATTTTCGCAGTATACATATTTTCTAAATCGTGTTGTAATTTGTTTTGCTGTTCTCACGACTTTACTAGTCGATAAACGACAGCGTCATCTGCAAACAATCTATGACAGCTACTCAGATTGTCTTCAAAATCGTTTATAAATATAAGGAACAGAAAAGGGCCTATAACACTACCTTTGGAACGCCAGAAGTCACTTCTGTTTTACTCAATGGCTTTCCGTCGATTGCTACGAACTGTGACTTCTCTGACAGCGAATCACAAATCCAGTCACAAAACTGAGACGATGTTCCAAAGCACGCAATTTCACTAAAAGCCGCTCATGTGGTACAGTGTCAAAAGCCTTCTGGATATCCAGAAATACGGAATCGATTTGAAATCACTTGTCAATAGCAGTCAACACTTCACATGTTACATAAGAACGATCTTCACTAAATCCATGTTCACTGTGTGTCAATAGGTCGTTTTCTTCGAGGTAATTCATAATGTTATCCTACTACCTTTCTTGAATATTGGTGTGACCTGTGCAACTTTCCAGTCTTTGGGTATGGATCTTTCGTCGAGATTTCGCCGATCTAACGCGTCAGTTCGACAGAATTTTGGCACGATATACCTCAGGAGAACATCCAATAACTGTACTTAATAATGCCGAATCGAATAAATACCTGAATAAGCACCAGATGTGGATCAACGCGTTACTTACTTGCTCGATTTCTGAAGCACTTTGTGTTGGATAAATCATCCACATTGTTCTGTACATGTACTACACATCGACGGATTTTCGTCTCATTCGCATTATTCTTTCATGGCCTATAGTTTTTATGTGTGTTATAACGTATATCCATACTCCCAGAATGACTAGGAAGATGCGTTATAAATATGGTGAAAATAATGTTTAATTATTTGCAGTATCCTTAATATGGGAAAACCAATAATAATTAGTCTACAACAGATTGCTGTTCAAAAAGGACTGTCATCTGTTTTTTGCAAAGCATTTGCTGAAGAGAACGCTTCTGCTCATATAATGTGTTTACCTTTAATCAGTTTCAACAGATGGTTCAAATTGCTCTGAGCCCTATAGGACTTAACATCTGAAGTCATCAGTCCCCTAGACCTGGAACTACATAAGCCTAACTAACCTGAGGACATCACACACATCCATGCCCGAGGCAGGATTCGGACCTGCGACAGTAGCAGCAGCCCATTCCCGGACTGAAGCGCCTAGAACCATTCGGCCATTGCGTCCGGCAAATTCCAATAGATCATCGAAAATTGAGAACAGCTGAAATCTCTCAAATTGAATGAAGCTCCATGGCTCGACCGATCCCTTAACACGGTGCATTGTATTTGCAGCTGCGTTAGCAGTTCTGTTAACTATAATCCATCGCCCATCGCACGAACAAAAGCCCTGCCCTGTAGTTGGAAGAAATCACAGATCGTACCCGGTATCCTTGATATCGATTTGTTATAGAATCTTCGAATATATTCTAAATTTAAAAAATAACGAGGTATCTCTGACAGAATGACCTCCCCATGGCAACCTGTATGATTTCCGAAAACAATGATCACGTGAAACCCAACTCGCTATTTTATCAGATGACTGCTAAAAGTAATGGACGAAGGCAGATAAATGCAGTATTTTTCGATTTTCGAAAAGTATTTGATTCAGTACCACGGCTATACTATTATCAAAAGTAAGGCACTATGAGGTATCAATGAAAATTTGCGTCAGTTGAGGATATTTGATAAGGAGAATGTAGCTTGTAATCTTGGATGAAGAGTCATCATTAAATATGAAAGTAACTTAGATTGTGCCCCAGGGAAGTGTCTTGGAAGCCTTGCTGTTGATATTGTGCAGGGATATGCTAAAGTCCGTATTATTTCAAAAGTCAATATTTCACGGAATAATGCAGGTAGAGAGAGCCGCACGCGGTAGCCGATTTGTCTTGGGCGCCTTGCCACGGTTCGCACGGCTCCCCTCGGAGGTTCGAGTCCTTCCTCGGGCCACGGGTGTGTGTTTTGTCCGTAATGTAAGTCAGTTTAAGTTAGGGACCGATGGTCTCAGCTGTTTGGTCCCATAGGAGCTTACCACAAATTTCCCAAATTTAGGTTTTTACTGAAACTAAAGAAAGTGCAAATGACAAATAATACTGAGTTAATAACGAGCATCAAAACCGTTATAGGGATTAGTGAACACAGGGTTGTCGTAGTGAGACTGTATATTGTAATCCCGAAATCCTCGAAAAACAAACAAAAAGTATACCTATTCAAAAATGCTGATAAAAATTCACTTGACGCCTTCCTGAGAGACTCATTCCAAATTAATAATATAAGTGTAGACCAGAAGTCGTTTGCATTCAAAAAATAGTATCGGCAGCAATTGAGAGATTTATACGAAATAAACTAAGAAACGGCGGAGCTGATCCTCCGTGGTACACAAAACGGGTTAGAACACTGTTGCAGAAACAACGAAACAAACATGCCAAATTTAAACAGACGCAAAATCCCTAAGATTGCGCTAAATTCCGGGCTTCTCTAAAGGATAGCCAGAGTTCAATGCGAGATGCCTATAACAGTTTCCACGACGAAACTTTGTCTCGAAACCTGGCAAACAAATCCAAGATATTCTGGTCGTATATGAAGTATGCTAGTGGCAATTTACAATCAATGCCTCCTACATCTACATCTACGTCTACATGACTACTCTGCAATTCACATATAAGTGCTTGGCAGAGGGTTCATCGAACCACAATCATACTATCTCTCTACTATTCCACTCCCGAACAGCGAGCGGGAAAAATTAACACCTAAACCTTTCTGTTCGAGCTCTGATTTCTCTTATTTTATTTTGATGATCATTCCTACCTATGTAGGTTGGGCTCAGCAAAATATTTTCGCATTCGGAAGAGAAAGTTGGTGACTGGCACAACTTGACCAGAAGAAGGAATCGGTTGGTAGGACATGTTCTGAGGCATCAAGAGATCGCCAATTTAGTATTGGAGGCCAGTGTGGAGGGTAAGAATCGTAGAGGGAGGCCAAGAGATGAATACACCAAGCAGACTCAGAAGGATCTAGGTTGCAGTAGGTACTGGGAGATGAAGAATCTTGCACATGATAGAGTAGCAGGGAGAGGTGCATCAAACCAGTCTCAGGACGGAAGACCACAACAACAACCACAACAACAACAGTGTAATGGACGAAATGCGATGATTCCGAGTTCGTAATAACCTTACCAACAAAGATATGCCTATGAGGGAGGAGCTTACTGCAACATCTCTCAGAAATACTTCACATAGGGTAATGGAGGAAACGCGATGATTCTGGCTTTGTAGTAACCATACTAACAAAGAGAAGCAAATGAGTGAAAAGCTTTCTTCAGCTTCTCTCAGAAATACTGCATATAGGGTAAAGGGTGAAGTGCGATGTTTCTGGCTTCATAGTAACCATACCAACAAAGACATGCAAAGGAGGGAGGAACTTTCTGTAGCTTCTCTCAGAAATATTTCACATAGGGTAATGCATGAAACGTGATGATTCTGTCTGTGTAGTAATCATACCAACAATTAGACGCAAATGAGGGAGGAGCCTTCTGTGGCTCCTCTCATAAATACTTCACATCAGGTAAATGCTGAAATGTCATGATTGGGTCTGTGTACTAATCATACCAACAAACAAATACAAGTGAGGGAGGAGCTTTCTGCAACATCTCTCAGAAATACTTCAAATAGGGTAATAGAAGAAATGCGATTATTCTGGCTTTGTACTAACCATACCAACAAAGAGACGCAAGTGAGGGAGGAGCTTTCTGTGGCTTCTCCCATAAAAACTTCACATCAAGTAATGGATGAAATGAAATGATTGTGTCTGTGTACTAATCATAGCAACAAACAGATGCAAGTGTGGGAGGAGCTTTCTGCAGCTTCTCTCTGAAACACATCCATAGGGTAATGGATGTAATGATAATATTCTGGCTTTGTACTAACCATACCAACAAAGAGACGCAAGTGAGGGAGCAGCTTTCAGCAGCTTCCCTCAGAAATCCTTCACATCAGGTGATGGATTAAATATAATGATTGTCACCGTCTACTAATCATACCAACAAACAGATGGAAGTGAGGGAGTAGCTTTCTGTAGCTTCTATCTGAAATACACCACATAGGGTAAAAAATGAAATCCGATGATTTTGGCTTTGTAATAACCATACCAACAAAGTAATTAAAATCAGGGAGAGGCTTTCAGTGGCTTCTATAATAAATACCTCTCATCAGTTAATGGATGAAGTGTAATTATCTTTTCTGTGTAACAATCAAACCAAAAAAGAGATGCAAGTTAGGGAGGATCTTCCAACAACTTCTCTCAGAAATACTTCACTTAAGGTAACAGATGAAATGCGATGATTCTGGCTTTGTAGTAACCATACCAACAAACAAACTCAAATGGGGGATGAGTTTGCTGTAGCTTCCCTCAGAAATACTACACATCAGGTTATGGATGAGATGTAATGATTGTGTTTGTGTACTAATCATACGAAAAAAATGCAAGTGAGGGAGGAACTTTCTGCAGCTTCTATCAGAGATACTTCACATAGGGTAATAGATGAAATGGGATGATTCTGGGTTTGTAGTAACCATACCAACAAACAAACACAAATGAGGGAGGAGCTTTCTCTAGCTACCCTCAGAAATAATTCACATTAGGTAATTGATGAAAGGTATTGAATGAGTGTGAGCACTAATCTTACCAACAATCAGATACAAGTGATGGAGGAGCGATCTGCAGCTTCCCTCACAAAAACTTCACATAGAGTAGTAGATAAAATGCGGTTATTCTGGCTTTGAAGTAACCATACCAGCAAACAAACGCAAATGAGGGATGAGCTTTCTGTAGCTTGTCTCATAAATACTTTACATCAGGTAATGGATGAAGTGTAATAATTGTGTCTGTGTCCTAACCATACCAACAACAGATGCAAGTGAGGGAGGATCTTTCTGCAGCTTCTCTCAGAAATACATCACATAGGGTAATAGATGAAATGCGATGATTCTGGGCTTCTAGTATCCATACCAACAAACAAACACAATTGCAGGTGGAGCTTTCTGTAGCATCCCACAGAAATATTTCACGTCAGGTAAGGGATGAAATGTAACCATAGTGTCTGTATAGTAATCTTACCAAAAAACAGATGCAAGTGAGGGAGAAGCGTTCTGCAGCTTGTCTTAGAAATACTTCACATAAGGTAGTAGATGAAATCCGATGTTTCTGGCTTTGTAGTAACCATACCAACAAACAAAATCCAAATGAGGGGGGAGCTTTCTGTAGCTTCCCTCAGAAATTCTTCACATTAGGTAGTGAATGAAGTGTAATGATTGTCTCCTTGTACCAATCATAACAATAAACAGATGCAAGTGAGGGATGAGCTTTCTACAGCTTCTCTCTGAAATACATCAAATAGGGTAATAGATGAAATGCAATGATTCTGGCTTAGTAGTAATCTTACCAACAAATGCACACCATAGAGGGAGGAGCTTTCTGTAGCTTCCCTCAGAAATACTCCATATCAGGTAATGGACATAATGTAATGATTGTGTCTTTGTACTAATCATACCAACATACAGAGCAAGTGAGGGAGGAGCTATCTGCTGCTCCTCTATGAAATACCTCACTTAGGGTAATAGATAAAATGCAATGATTCTGGCTTTGAAGTAACCATACCAACTAACAAATGCAAATTAGGGAGCAGCTTTCTGTAGCATCCCTCAGAAATACTTCACATCATCTAGTAAATGAAATTTAATGTTTGTGTATGTGTACTAATAATACCAACAAACAGATGCAAGTGAGGGAAGAGCTTTCCACAACTTCTCTATGAAATATATCACATAGAGTAATAAATGAAATGCGATGATTCTGGTTTTGTAGTAACCATAAAAACAAACAAACGCAAAAGACACTTGAGCCTCCTATAGCTTCTCTCAGGAATACTTCACATAGGGTAATAGATGAAATGCGATGATTCTGGCTTTGTAGTAATTATACCAACCAACAAACGCAAATGATTGAGGAGCTTGCTGTAGCCCCCCTCAGAAATACTTCACATCAGGTAATGGATGAAATGAAGGGATTGTGTCTGTGTACTAATCATAACAAGAGACAGATGTAGGTGAGGGATGAGCTTTCTGCAGCTTCCCTCAGAAATATTTCACATCAGTTAATGGATGAAATGCAATGATTGTGTCTGTGTACTAATCATACCATAAACAGAAGCAAATGAAGGATGAGCTTTCTGCAGCTTTTCTCTGAAATACATCACATAGGGTAATAGATGAAATGCGATGATTCTGGCTTTGTAGTAACCATACCAACCAACAAACGCAACTGAGGGAGGATTTTATTGTAGCCCCACTCAGAAATGCTTCCCATCAGGTAATGGATGAAATGTCATGATAGTGTCTGTGTACTGATCAGAACAACAAACAAATGCAATGAGCGAAGAGCTTTCTGCAGCTTCCCTCAGAAATACTTCACATCAGGTAATGGGCGAAATGTGATGATTGTGTCTGTGTATCAATCATTCCAACAAACAGATGCAAGTGAGGGAAGAGCTTTCTGCAGCTTCTTTCTGAAATACATCACATTAGGTAATAGACGAAGTGCGATGATTCTGGCATTGTAGTAACCATACCTACAAACAAACGCAAAGGAGTGAGAAGCTTTCTGTAGCTTCCCTGAGAAATACTTCACATCAGGTAATGGACGAAATGTGATGATTGTGTCTGTGTATTAATCATTCCAACAAACAGATGCAAGTGAGGGAAGAGCTTTCTGCAGCTTTTATTTGAAATACATCACATAGGGTAATAGATGAAATGCAATGATTCTGGTTTTGAGTTAAACATACCAACAAACAAACGCAAATGGGAGTGGAGCTTTCTGTAGCTTCCCTCAGAAATATTTCACATCAGGTAATGGATGAAATGTTATGATTGTGTCTGTATACTAATCATAACAACAAACAGGTGCAAGTGGGGAATGAGGATTCTGCAGCTTCTCTCTCAAATACATCACATAGTGTAATGGAGGAAATGCTTTGAATCTGGGTTTGTAGTAACCATAATACAAACAAACGCAAATGAGGGGGGAGCTTTCTGTAGCTTCCCTCAGAATTACTGCACATCAAGTAATAAATGAAATGTAATTATTTTGGCTGTGTACTAATCATTCCAACAAACAGATGCAAATGAGGGATGAGCTTTCTGCAGATTTTCTCTGAAATACATCACATGGGGTAATAGATGAATTGCAATGATTCTGGCTTTGTAGTAACCATACCAACCAACAAACGCAACTGAGGGAGGATTTTATTGTAGCCTCACTCAGAAATGCTTCCCATCAGGTAATGGATGAAATGTCATGATAGTGTCTGTGTACTGATCAGAACAACAAACAAATGCAATGAGCGAAGAGCTTTCTGCAGCTTCCCTCAGAAATACTTCACATCAGGTAATGGGCGAAATGTGATGATTGTGTCTGTGTATCAATCATTCCAACAAACAGATGCAAGTGAGGGAAGAGCTTTCTGCAGCTTCTTTCTGAAATACATCACATTAGGTAATAGACGAAGTGCGATGATTCTGGCATTGTAGTAACCATACCTACAAACAAACGCAAAGGAGTGAGAAGCTTTCTGTAGCTTCCCTGAGAAATACTTCACATCAGGTAATGGACGAAATGTGATGATTGTGTCTGTGTATTAATCATTCCAACAAACAGATGCAAGTGAGGGAAGAGCTTTCTGCAGCTTTTATTTGAAATACATCACATAGGGTAATAGATGAAATGCAATGATTCTGGTTTTGAGTTAAACATACCAACAAACAAACGCAAATGGGAGTGGAGCTTTCTGTAGCTTCCCTCAGAAATATTTCACATCAGGTAATGGATGAAATGTTATGATTGTGTCTGTATACTAATCATAACAACAAACAGGTGCAAGTGAGGAATGAGGATTCTGCAGCTTCTCTCTCAAATACATCACATAGTGTAATGGAGGAAATGCTTTGAATCTGGGTTTGTAGTAACCATAATACAAACAAACGCAAATGAGGGGGGAGCTTTCTGTAGCTTCCCTCAGAATTGCTGCACATCAAGTAATAAATGAAATGTAATTATTTTGGCTGTGTACTAATCATTCCAACAAACAGATGCAAATGAGGGATGAGCTTTCTGCAGATTTTCTCTGAAATACATCACATGGGGTAATAGATGAATTGCAATGATTCTGGCTTTGTAGTAACCATACCAACCAACAAACGCAACTGAGGGAGGATTTTATTGTAGCCTCACTCAGAAATGCTTCCCATCAGGTAATGGATGAAATGTCATGATAGTGTCTGTGTACTGATCAGAACAACAAACAAATGCAATGAGCGAAGAGCTTTCTGCAGCTTCCCTCAGAAATACTTCACATCAGGTAATGGGCGAAATGTGATGATTGTGTCTGTGTATCAATCATTCCAACAAACAGATGCAAGTGAGGGAAGAGCTTTCTGCAGCTTCTTTCTGAAATACATCACATTAGGTAATAGACGATGTGCGATGATTCTGGCATTGTAGTAACCATACCTACAAACAAACGCAAAGGAGTGAGAAGCTTTCTGTAGCTTCCCTGAGAAATACTTCACATCAGGTAATGGACGAAATGTGATGATTGTGTCTGTGTATTAATCATTCCAACAAACAGATGCAAGTGAGGGAGGAGCTTTCTCCAGCTTCCTTCTGAAAGACATCACATTAGGTAATAGATGAAATGCGATGATTCTGCCATTGTAGTAACCATACCTACAAACAAATGCAAAGGAGTGAGGAGCTTTCTGTAGCTTCCCTGAGAAATACTTCAATCAGGTAATGGACGAAATGTGATGATTGTGTCTGTGTATTAATGATTCCAACAAACAGATGCAAGTGAGGGAGGAGCTTTCTGCAGGTTCTCTCTGAAGTACATTACATAGGGTAATGGATGAAATGCAATGATTCTGACTTCGTAATAACCATTCCAACAAACAAACGCAAATGAGGGAGGAGCTTTCTGTAGTTTCCCTCAGAAATACTTCACATCAAGTAATGGACGAAATGTAATGATTGTGTCTTAGTACAAATCATATCAACATACAGAGCAAGTGAGGGAGGAGCTTTCTGCTGCTCCTCTCTGAAATACCTCACATAGGGTAATAGATAAAATGCAATGATTCTGGCATTGTAGTAGCCATAGCAATAAACACATGCAAATGACGGGGAGTTTTCTGTAGCTATACTCAGAAATACTTCACATAGGGTAATAGATGAAATGCGATGATTCTGGCTTCGTAGTAACCATACCAACAAACAAATGCAAATTAGGGAGGAGCTTTCTGTAGCATCCCTCAGAAATACTTCACATCATGTAATAAATGAAATGTAATGTTTGTGTCTGTGAACTAATCATACAACAAACAGATGCAAGTGAAGTAGGAGCTTTCTGCCACTTCTCTCTGAAATACATCACATTGGGTAATAAATGAAATGGGATGATTCTGGCTTTGTAGTAACCTTACCAACAAACAAATGCAAATTACGGAGCTGCTTTCAAACGATATTTGAGAAATACTTCACATCATCTAGTACATGAAATTTAATGTTTGTGTATGTGTACTAATAATACCATCAAACACATGCAAGTGAGGGAAGAGCTTTCTGCAACTTCTCCCTGAAGTACACCACAAAGAGTAATAAATGAAATTCAATGATTCTGGTTTTGTAGTAAGGATACCAATGAACAGATGCAAGTGAGGCAGGAGCTTTCTGCAGCTTTTCTCTGAAATACATCACATAGGGTAATGGATGAAATGCAATGATTCTGGCTTTGTAGTAACCGTACCAACTAACAAACGCAAATGAGGTAGGAGCTTTCTATAGCTTCCTTCAGAAATATTTTACATCAGGTAATGGATGAAATGTAATGATTGTGTCGGTGTACTAATCATACCAACAAACAGATGCAAATGACTGAGGAGCTTTCTGGTGCTTCAATGTGAAATACATCACATAGGGTAAAAAATGAAATCAGATGATTCTGGCTTTGTAATAACCAGCCCAACAAACTAACGCAAATGAGGGAGGAGCATTTTGTGTCTATTCTCAAAAATACTTCTTATAGTGTAATAGATGAAATGCAACGATTCTGGCTTTGTAATAACCATATCAACAAACTAACGCAAATGAGGTAGGAGTTTTCTGTAGCTATTCTCAGAAATACATCACATGGGATGATAGATGAAATACGATGATTCTGGCTTTGTAGTAACCATACCAACAAACTAAACGCAAATGACACTTGAGCTTTCTGTAGCTTATTTAGAAATACTTCTAATAGGGTAATAAATGAAATGCAATGATTCTGGCTTTGTAGAAACCATACCAACAAGCAAACACATATGATGGAGGAGCTTTCTGTAGCTATCCTCAGAAATACTTCACATATGGTAATAGATGAAATGCGATGATTCTGGCTTTGTAGTAACCATACCAACAAACTAAATGCAAATGACACTTAAGCTTTCTGTAGCATTTTTTAGAAATACTTCACATATGGTAATAGACGAAATGCGATGTTTCTGGTTTTGTAGTAACCTTACCAAAAAAAAATGCAAATGAGGGAGGAGCTTTCTGTAGCCCCCCTCGGAAATACTTCACATCAGGTAATGGATGAAATGCAGTGATTGTGTCTGTGTACTATTCATAACGAAAAACATGTGTAAGTGAGATAAGAGCTTTCTGCAGCTTCCCTCAGAAATATTTCACATCCGGTAATGGATGAAAAGAAATGATGGTGTCTGTGTACTAATCATACAATAAACAGATGCAAGTGAGGGAAGAGCTTTCTCCCGCGTATCTCTGAAATACCTCACATAGGGTAATGGATGAAATGCAATGATTCTGGCTTTGTAGTAACCATACCAACCAACAAACTCAAATGAGTGAGGAGCTTTCTATAGCTTCCTTCAGAAATATTTCACATCAGGTAATGGACGAAATGTGATGATTGTGTCTGTGTATTAATGATTCCAACAAACAGATGCAAGTGTGGGAGGAGCTTTCTGCAGGTTCTCCTTGAGGTACATTACATAAGGTAATGGATGAAATGCAATGATTCTGGCTTCGTAGTAACCATTCCAACAAACAAACGCAAATGAGGGAGGAGCTTTCTGTAGCTTCCCTCAGAAATACTTCACATCAGGTAATGGACGAAATGTAATGATTGTGTCTGTGTACTAATGGTACCAACAGTCAGATG
The DNA here is from genome assembly GCF_023897955.1 of Schistocerca gregaria. NCBI lineage: Eukaryota > Metazoa > Arthropoda > Insecta > Orthoptera > Acrididae > Schistocerca > Schistocerca gregaria. Next base: position 3,612,058 of record NW_026061803.1, on the reverse strand, counting down.
GAAGTGAGGGGGGAGATTTCTGCAGTCCCTCTCTGAAATACATCACATGGGCTTATAGATAAAATGCGATAATTCTGGCTTTGTAGTAACCATACCAGCAAACATACGCATCTGAGGGAGGATCTTTCTGTAGTTTCCCTCAGAAATACTTCACATCAGATAATGGATGAAATGTAATGATTGCGTCTGTGTATTAATCATTCCAAAAAACAGATGCAAGTGTGGGAGGAGCTTTCTGCAGCTTCTTTCTGAAATACATCACATTAGGTAATAGATGAAATGCGATGATTCTGGTTTTGTAGTAACCATTCCAACAAACAAACGAAAATGAGGGAGGAGCTTTCTGTAGCTTCCCTCAGAAATACTTCACATCAGGTAATGGATGAAAGGTAATGATTGTGTCTTAGTACTAATCATATCAACATACAGAGCAAGTGAGGGAGGAGCTTTGTGCTGCTCCTCTCTGAAATACCTCACATAGGTTAATAGATAAAATGCAATGATTCTGGCTTTGTAGTAACCATACGAACAAACTAAACGCAAATGACACTTCAGCTTTCTGTATTCTTTCTTTAGAAATACTTCACATAGGGTAATAAATGAAATGCAATGATTCTGGCTTTGCAGTAACCATACCAACAAGCAAACACATAAGATGGAGGAGCTTTCTGTAGCTATTCTCAGACATACTTCACATATGGTAATAGATGAAATGCGATGATTCTGGCTTTGTAGTAACCATACCAACAAACTAAATACAAATGACACTTAAGCTTTCTGTAGCATTTTTTAGAAATACTTCAAATAGGGTAATAGACGAAATGCGTAGATTCTGGATTTGTAGGAACCATACCAACAAACAAACACATTTCTCTCAGAAATACTTCACATCAGGTAATGGATGAAATGTTATGGTTGTGTCTGTGTACTGATAACAATAACAAACAGATGCAAGTGAGCGAAGAGCTTTATGCAGCTTCCCGCAGAAATACTTCACATCAGGTAATGGATGTAATGTAATGAGTGTGTGTGTGTATTAATCATTATAACAAACAGATGCAAGTCAGGGAGGAGCTTTCTGCAGATCCTTTCTGAAATACATCACATAAAGTAGTAGATGAATTGCGATGATTCTGGCTTTGTAATAACCATACCAACAAACTAAAGCAAATGGGGGAGGAGCTTTCTGTAGCTATTCTCAGAAATTCATCAGATGAGGTAATAGATGCAATGCGATAATTTTGGCTTTGTAGTAACCATACCAACAAATGAAACCCAAATGAGGGTTGTGCTTTCTGTAGCCTCCCTCTGAAATATTTCACATCAGGTAATGGATGAAATATAATGATTGTGTCTGTGTACTAGTCATAACAAAAAAATGAGCAAGTGAGGCACGAGCTTTCTGCAGCTTCTCTCTGAGATACATCACATAGGATAATGGATGAAATGCAATGATTCTGGCTTTGTAATATCCATTCTAACAAACAAACGCAAATGAGGGAGGAGCCTTCTGTAGATTTTTTTAGAAATATTTCACATAGGTTAATAGATGAAATGTGATGATTCTGGCTTGGTAGTAAATAAACCAACAAACAAACACAACTGAGAGAGGTGCTTACTGTAGCTCAACTCAGAAATACTTCACAACAGGTAATGGATGCAATGTAATGATTGTGTCTGTGTACTAATGATAACAACAAACAGATGCAAGTGTGGGAAGAGCTTTCTCCTGCTTCCCTCAGAAATACTTTACACCCGGTAATGGATGAAATGTAATGATTGTGTCTGTGTACTAATCATACCATAAACAGATGCAAATGAGGGATGAACTTTCTGCAGCTATTCTCTGAAATATATCGCACAGGGTAATAGATGAAATGCGATGATTCTGGCTTTGTAGTAACCATACCAATGAACTAAACGGAAATAAGGGTGTTGCTTTCTGTACTATTCTCAGAAATACTTCACATAGGGTAATAGATGAAACAAATGATTCTGGCCTTATAGTAACCTTTCCAACAAACAAATGCAAATGAGGGATGTGCTTTCTGTGGCTTCCCTCAGAAATACTTCACATCAGGTAATGGACAAAATGTAATGATTGTGTCTTTGTACTAATCATACCAACATACAGAGCAAGTGTGGGAGGAGCTTTCTGCTGCTCCTCTATGAAATACTTCACATAGGGTAATAGATGAAATGCGATGATTCTGGCTTTGTAAAAACCATAGCAACAAACAAATGCAAATTAGGGAGGAGCTTTCTGTAGCATCCCTCAGAAGTACTTCACATCATGTAATAAATGAAATGTAATGTTAGTGTATGTGTACTAATAATACCAACGAACAGATGCAAGTGAGGGAAGAGCTTTCCACAACTTCTCTCTGAAATATATCACATAGAGTAATAAATGAAATGAGATGATTCTGGTTTTGTAGTAAGAATACCAACAAACAGATGCAAGTGAGGGAGTAGCTTTCTGCAGCTTCTCTCTGAAATACATCACATAGGTTAATAGATGAAATGCGATTATTCTGGTTTTGTAGTAACCATAAAAACAAACAAACGCAAATGACACTTGAGCCTTCTGTAGCTTTTGTCAGGAATACTTCACATAGAGTAATAGATGAAATGCGATGTTTCTCGCTTTGTAGTTATAAAACCAACAAACAAACGCAAGTGATTGAGAAGCTTGCTGTAGCCCCCCTCAGAAATACTTCACGTCAGGTAATGGATGAAATGAAATGATTGTGTCTGTGTACTAATCATAACAAGAGACAGATGTAGGTGATGGATGAGCTTTCTGCAGCTTTCCTCATAAATACTTCACATCCGGTAATGGATGAAAAATAATGATTATGTCAGTGTACTAATCATACCATAAACAGATGCAAGTGAGGGAAGAGCTCTCTGCAGCTTCCCTCAGAAGTAGTTCACATCAGGTAATGGATGATATGTAATGAGTGTGTGTGTGTATTAATCATTATAACAAAACAGATGCAAGTGAGGGTGGAGCTTTCTGCAGCTCCATGCTGAAATACATCACATAAAGTAATAGATGAATTGCGATGATTCTGGCTTTGTAATAACCATGGCAAAAAACTAAAGCAAATGAGGGAGTAGCTTTCTGCAGCTATTCTCAGAAATACATCTCATGGGGTAATAGATGAAATGTGATGATTCTGGCTTTGTAGTAACCATACCAACAAACAAATGCAAATGACACTTGAGCCTCCTGTAGCTTTATTTAGAAATATTTCACATAGGGTAATAGATGAAATGCGATGACACTATATTTGTAGTAACCATATCAACAAACTAACGCAACTGAGAGAGGAGCTTTCTGTAGGTCCCCTGAGAAATATTTTACATCAGGTAATGGATGAAATGTAATGATTGTGTCTGTGTACTAATCTAAACAACAAACAGATGCAAGTGTGGGAAGAACTTTCTGCAGCTTCCCTGAGAAATACTTCACATCAGCTAATGGATGAAATGCAATGATTTTGTCTGTGTAGTAATCGTACCATAAACAGAAGCAAATGAGGGGTGAGCTTTCAGCAGCTTTTCTCTGAAATACAAAACATAGGGTAATAGAGGAAATGCAATGATACTGGCTTTGTAGTAACCATACAAAACCAACATACGCAAATGAGGGAGGATTTTATTGTAGCTTCACTCACAAATATTTCACATCAGGTAATGGACGAAATGTGATGATTGTGTCTGTGTATTAATCAGTCCAACAAACAGATGCAAGTGAAGGAGGAGCTTTCTGCAGCTTCTTTCTGAAATACATCACATTAGGTAATAGACGAAATGCGATGATTCTGGCATTGTAGTAACCATACCTTCAAACAATCGCATAAGGTGTGAGGAGCTTTCTGTAGCTTCCCTGAGAAATACTTCACATCAAGTAATGGACGAAATGTGATGATTGTGTGTGTGTTTTAATCATTCCAACAAACAGATGCAAGCGAGCTAAGAGCTTTCTTAAGCTTTAATTTGAAATACGTCACATAGGGTAATAGATGAAATGCAATGATTCTGGTTTTGAGTTAAACATACCAACAAACATACGCAAATGGGGGAGGAGCTTTCTGTAGCTTCCCTCAGAAATATTTTACATCACGTAATGGATGAAATGTTATGATTGTGTCTGTATACTAATCATAACAACAAACAGCTGCAAGTGAGGGATGAGGATTCTGCAGCTCCTCTCTAAAATACATCACATAGGGTAATGGACGAAATGCTTTGAATCTGGGTTTGTAGTAACCATAAAACTAACAAACACAAATGATGGGGAGCTTTCTGTAGCTTCCCTCATAATTACTTCACATCATGTAATAAATGAAATGTAATGATTTTGGCTGTGTACTAATCATTCCAACAAACAGATGCAAATGAGGGGTGTGTTATCTGCAGCTTTTCTCTGAAATACATCACATGGGGTAATAGATGAAATGCAATGATTCTGGCTTTGTAGTAACCATACCAAAAACAAACGCAAATGAATGAGTAGCTTTCTGTAGCTATTCTCAGAAATACTTCACATAGGGTAATAGATGAAATGCGATAATTCTTTCTTTATAGTAAACATTTAAATAAACAAACGCAAATGAGGGAGGATCTTTCTGTAGCTTCCGTCAGAAATACTTCCTATCAGGCAATGGATGAAATGTAATGATTGTGTCTGTGTACTAATTTTACCAACAATCAGATGGTAGTGAGGGTTGAGATTCCTGCAGTCTCTCTCTGAAAACATCACATGGGGTAATAGATGAAAAGCGATATTTCTGGGTTTGTAGTAACCATACGAGCCAACAAACTCATCTGAGGGAGGATCTTTCTGTAGTTTCCCTCAGAAATACTTCACATCAGGTAATGGATGAAATGTAATGATTTTGTCTTAGTGCTAATCATACCAAAATACAGAGCAAGTGAGGGAGGATCTTTCTGCTGCTCCTCTCTGGAATACCTCAGATAGGGTAATATGTAAAATGAGATGATTCTGGCTTTGTAGTAGCCTAGCAACAAACAAATGCAAATGACGGAGGAGCTCTCTGTAGCTATACTCAGAAATACTTCACATAGGGTAATAGATGAAATGTGATGATTCTGGCTTCGTAGTAACCATACCAACAAACAAATGCAAATTAGGGAGGAGCTTTGTGTAGCATCCCTCAGAAATACTTCACTTCATGTAATAAATGAAATGTGATGTTTGTGTCTGCGTACTAATCATACAACAAAATGATGCAAGTGAAGGAGGAGCTTTCTGCAACTTCTCTCTGAAATACATCACATTGGGTAATAAATGAAATGGGATGATTCTGGCTTTGTAGTAACTATACCAACAAACAAATGCAAATTAGGGAGCTGCTTTCAGAGCATACCTGAGAAATACTTCACATCATCTAGTAAATGAAATTTAATGTTTGTGTATTCTCAGAAATACTTCACATAGGGTAATAGATGAAATGCAATGATTCTGGCTTCGTAGTAACCATGTTGTTGTTGTTGTCTTCAGTCCTGAGACTGGTTTGATGCAGCTCTCCATGCTACTCTATCCTGTGCAAGCTGCTTCATCTTCCAGTACCTACTGCAACCTACATCCTTCTGAATCTGCTTAGTGTACTCATCTCTCGGTCTCCCTCTACGATTTTTACCCTCCTCGCTGCCCTCCAATGCTAAATTTTTGATCCCTTGATGCCTCAAAACATGTCCTACCAACCGATCCCTTCTTCTAGTCAAGTTGTGCCACAAACTTCTCTTCTCCCCAATCCTATTCAATACCTCCTCATTAGTTACGTGATCTATCCACCTTATCTTCAGTATTCTTCTGTAGCACCACATTTCGAAAGCTTCTATTCTCTTCTTGTCCAAACTAGTTATCGTCCATATTTCACTTCCATACATGGCTACACTCCAAACAAATACTTTCAGAAACGACTTCCTGATACATAAATCTATATTCGATGTTAACAAATTTCTCTTCTTCAGAAACGCTTTCCTTGCCATTGCCAGTCTACATTTTATATCCTCTCTACTTCGACCATCATCAGTTATTTTACTTCCTAAATAGCAAAACTCCTTTACTACTTTAAGTGTCTCATTTCCTAATCTAATTCCCTTAGCATCACCCGATTTAATTTGACTACATTCCATTATCCTCGTTTTGCTTTTGTTAATGTTCATCTTATATCCTCCTTTCAAGACACTGTTCATTCCGTTCAACTGCTCTTCCAAGTCCTTTGCCGCCTCTGACAGAATTACAATGTCATCGGCGAACCTCAAAGTTTTTACTTCGTCTCCATGAATTTTAATACCTACTCCGAATTTTTCTTTTGTTTCCTTTACTGCTTGCTCAATATACAGATTGAATAACATCGGGGATAGGCTACAACCCTGTCTCACTCCTTTCCCAAACACTGCTTCCCTTTCATGCCCCTCGACTCTTATTACTGCCATCTGGTTTCTGTACAAATTATAAATAGCCTTTCGCTCCCTGTATTTTACCCCTGCCACCTTTAGAATTTGAAAAAGAGTATTCCAGTCAACATTGTCAAAAGCTTTCTCTAAGTCTACAAATGCTAGAAACGTAGGTATGCCTTTTCTTAATCTTTCTTCTAAGATAAGTCGTAAGGTCAGTATTGCCTCACGTGTTCCAACATTTCGACGGAATCCAAACTGATCCTCCCCGAGGTCTGCATCTACCAGTTTTTCCATTCGTCTGTAAAGAATTCGCGTTAGTATTTTGCAGCCGTGGCTTATTAAACTGATAGTTCGGTAATTTTCACATCTGTCAGCACCTGCTTTCTTTGGGATTGGAATTATTATATTCTTCTTGAAGTCTGAGGGTATTTCGCCTGTCTCATACATCTTGCTCACCAGCTGGTAGAGTTTTGTCATGACTGGCTCTCCCAAGGCCGTCAGTAGTTCTAATGTAGTAACCATACCAAAAAACAATTGCAAATTAGGGAGGAGCTTTCTGTAGCATCCCTCAGAAATACTTCACATCATGTAATGAATGAAATATAATGTTTGTGTCTGTGTACTAATCATACAACAAAATGATGCAAGTGAAGGAGGAGCTTCCTGCAACTTCTCTCTAAAATATATCACATCAAGTAATAAATGAAATGCGGTGATTCTGGTTTTGTAGTAAGAATACCATAAACAGATGCAAGTGAGGGAGGAGCTTTCTGCAGCTTCTCTCTGAAATACATCACATTGGGTAATGGATAAAATGCAATGATTCTGGCTTTGTAGTAACAATACCAACAAACAAACGCAAATGACGCTTGAGCTTTCTGTAGCTCTTTTCAGAAATATTTCACACATGGCAAAAGATGAAATGCGATGATTCTGGCTTTGTGGTAACCATACCAACAACAAAACGCAAATGAGGGAAGAGCTCTCGCTAGCCCCCCTCAGAAATACTTAACGTCAGGTGATGGATGAAATGCACTGATTGTGTATGTGTACTAATCATACCATAAACAGATGCAAGTGAGGGAAAAGCTTTCTGCAGGTTTTTTTTTCTGAAATACAAAACATAGTGTAATAAATGAATTGCGAAGATTCTAGATTTGTAATAACCATACGAAGAAACAAATGCAAATGAGGGATGAGTTTTCTATAGCTATTCTCTGAAATATTTGACATAGGGTAATAGATGAAATGTGATGATTCTATCTTTGTAGTGATCATACAAACAAAGAAATGAAAATTAGGGAGAAGCTTTCAGTAGCAGCCTTCAGTAATATTTCACATCATGTAATAAATGAAATGTAATGATTGTGTCTGTGTACTAATCATACTATAAATAGATGCAAGTGAGGGAAAAGCTTTCTGCAGCTTTTATTTGAGATACATCACATAGGGTAATAGATGAAACGCAATGATTCTGTTTTTGAGTTAAACATACCAACAAACAAACGCAAATGGGGGAGGAGCTTTCTGTATCTTCCCTCAGAAAAATTTTACATCAGGTAATGGATGAAATGTTATGATTGTGTCTGTATACTAATCATAACAACAAACAGCTGCAAGTGAGGGATGAGGATTCTGCAGCTCCTCTCTAAAATACATCACATTTGGTAATGGACGAAATGCTTTGAATCTGGGTTTGTAGTAACCATAAAACAAACAAACACAAATGAGGGGGGAGCTTTCTGTAGCTACCCTCATAATTACTTCACATCATGTAATAAATGAAATGTAATGATTTTGGCTGTGTACTAATCATTCCAACAAACAGTTGCAAATGAGGGGTGAGTTATCTGCAACTTCTCTCTGAAATACATCACATGGGGTAATAGATGAAATGCAATGATTCTGGCTTTGTAGTAACCATTCCAAAAACAAATGCAAATGAATGAGTAGCTTTCTGTAGCTATTCTCAGAAATACTTCACATAGGGTAATAGATGAAATGCGATAATTCTTTCTTTATAGTAACCATTTCAATAAACAAATGCAAATGAGGGAAGATCTTTCTGTAGCTTCCGTCAGAAATACTTCACATCAGGTAATGGACGAAATGTGATGATTGTGTCTGTGTATTAATCATTCCAACAAACAGATGCAAGTGACGGAGGACCTTTCTGCAGCTTCTTTCTGAAATACATCACATTAGGTAATAGATGAAATGCGATGATTCTGGCATTGCAGTAACCATACCAACAAAGAAACGCAAATGAGGGTTGTGCTTCCTGTAGCTTCCCTCAGAAATATTTCACACCAGGTAATGGATGAAATGTAATGATTGTGTCTGTGTACTGACCAGAACAACAAAAACAAATGCTATGAGCGAAGAGCTTTCTGCAGCTTCCCTCAGAAATACTTCACATCAGGTAATGGACAAAATGTGATGATTGTGTCTGTGTATTAATCATTCCAACAAACAGATGCAAGTGAGGGAGGACCTTTCTGCAGCTTCTTTCTGAAATACATCACTTTAGGTAATACATGAAATGCGATGATTCTGGCATTGTAGTAACCATACCTACAAACAATCGCAAAGGAGTGAGGAGCTTTCTGTAGCTTCCCTGAGAAATACTTCACATCAGGTAATGGTCGAAATGTGATGTTTGTGTCTGTGTATTAATCATTCCAACAAACAGATGCAAGTGAGGGAGGAGCTTTTTGCATGGTCTCTCTGAATTACATTACATAGGGTAATGGATGAAATGCAATGATTCTGGCTTCGTAGTAACCATTCCAACAAACAAACGCAAATGAGGGAGGAGCTTTCTGTAGCTTCCCTCAGAAATACTTCACATCAGGTAATGGATGAAATGTAATGATTGTGTCTCAGTACTAATCATACCAACATACAGAGCAAGTGAGGGAGGAGCTTTCTGCTGCTCCTCTCTGGAATACCTCACATAGGGTAATAGTAAAATGCGAAGATTCTGGCTTTGTAGTAGCCTAACAACAAACAAATGCAAATGACGGAGGAGCTCTCTGTAGCTATACTCAGAAATACTTCACATAGGGTAATAGATGAAATGCGATGATTCTGGCTTCGTAGTAACCATACCAACAAACAAATGCAAATTAGGGAGGAGCTTTCTGTAGCATCCCTCAGAAATACTTCACTTCATGTAATAAATGAAATGTAATGTTTGTGTCTGTGTACTAATCATACAACAAAATGATGCAAGTGAAGGAGGAGCTTTCTGCAACTTCTCTCTGAAATACATCACAATGGGTAATAAATGAAATGGGATGATTCTGGCTTTGTAGTAACTATACCAACAAACAAATGCAAATTAGGGAGCTGCTTTCAGAGCATACCTGAGAAATACTTCACATCATCTAGTAAATGAAATTTAATGTTTGTGTATTCTCAGAAATACTTCACATAGGGTAATAGATGAAATGCAATGATTCTGGCTTCGTAGTAACCATACCAACAAACAATTGCAAATTAGGGAGGAGCTTTCTGTAGCATCCCTCAGAAATACTTCACACCATGTAATGAATGAAATGTAATGTTTGTGTCTGTGTACTAATCATACAACAAAATGATGCAAGTGAAGGAGGAGCTTACTGCAACTACTCTCTAAAATACATCACATAGAGTAATAAATGAAATGCGATGATTCTGGTTTTGTAGTAAGAATACCATAAACAGATGCAAGTGAGGGAGGAGCTTTCTGCAGCTCCTCTCTGAAATACATCACATTGGGTAATGGATGAAATGCAATGATTCTGGCTTTGTAGTAACAATACCAACAAACAAACGCAAATGACGCTTGAGCTTTCTGTAGCTCTTTTTAGAAATACTTCACACATGGCAAAAGATGAAATGCGATGATTCTGGCTTTGTGGTAACGATACCAACAACAAAACGCAAATGGGGGAAGAGCCCTTGCTAGCCCCCCTCAGAAATACTTAACATCAGGTGATGGATGAAATGCAGTGATTGTGTATGTGTACTAATCATACCTTAAACAGATGCAAGTGAGGGAAAAGCTTTCTGCAGGTTTTTTTTTTCTGAAATACATCGCATAGGGTAATAAATGAATTGCGAAGATTCTAGATTTGTAATAACCATACGAAGAAACAAATGCAAATGAGGGATGAACTTTCTATAGCTATTCTCAGAAATATTTGACATAGGGTAATAGATGAAATGTGATGATTCTAACTTTGTAGTGATCATACAAACAAAGAAATGAAAATTAGGGAGAAGCTTTCAGTAGCAGCCTTCAGTAATATTTCACATCATGTAATAAATGAAATGTAATGATTGTGTCTGTGTACTAATCATACCAACAAACAAACACAAATGAGGGAGGTGCTTTCTGTAGTAATCATTCCAACGAACTGTTGCAAGTGAGAAAGGAGCTTTCAGGAGCTTTCCTCTGAAATACATGACATAGGGTAATAGATGAGAAATACGATGATTCTGGCTTTGTAGTAACCCCACCAACAAACAAACGCAAATGACGGAGGAGCTTTTTTAGCTTCCCCCACAAATACTTCACATCCGGTAATGGATGAAATGTAATGATTGTGTCTGTGTACTAATATTGCCATAAACAGATGCAAGTGAGGAAAGAGCATACTGCAGCTTCTCTCTGATAGACATCACATGGGGTAATGGACGAAATGCGATGATTCTGGCTTTGTAGTAATCATACCAAAAAACAAACGCAAATGAGGGAGGTGCTTTCTGTAGCTTCCCTCAGATATATTTCACATCAAGTAATGGATGAAGTGTAATGATTGTGTCTGTGTACTAATCACAACAACAAACAGTTGTAAGTGAGGGACGAGCTTTCTGCAGCTTCTCTCTGAGATACACCACATAGGATAATGGATGAAACACAATGTTTCTGGCTTCACAGTAACCATACCAACAAACAAACGCAAATGAGGGAGGAGCTTTCTGTACCTTCCCTCAGAAATACTTCACATCAGGTAATGGATGAAATGTAATGATTGTGCCTGTGTACTAATCATACCAACATACAGAGCAAGTGAGGGAGGAAATTTCTGCTGCTCCTCTCTGAAATACCTCAGATAGGGTAATAGATGAAATGCGATGATGCTGGCTTTGTAGTAACCATAGCAACAAACAAATACAAATGAGGGAGGAGCTTTCTGTACCTTCCCCCAGAAATACTTCACATCCGGTAATGGATGAAATGTAATGATTGTGTCTGTGTACTAATATTGCCATAAACGGATGCAAGTGAGGAAAGAGCATACTGCAGCTTCTCTCTGATATACATCACATGGGGTAATGGACGAAATGCGATGATTCTGGCTTTGTAGTAATCATACAAAAAAAACAAACGCAAATGAGGGAGGTGCTTTCTGTAGCTTCCCTCAGATATATTTCACATCAAGTAATGGATGAAGTGTAATGATTGTGTCTGTGTACTAATCACAACAACAAACAGTTGCAAGTGAGGGATGAGCTTTCTGCAGCTTCTCTCTGAGATACACCACATAGGATAATGGATGAAACACAATGTTTCTGGCTTCACAATAACCATACCAACAAACAAACGCAAATGAGGGAGGAGCTTTCTGTACCTTCCCTCAGAAATACTTCACATCAGGTAATGGATGAAATGTAATGATTGTGCCTGGGTACTAATCATACCAACATACAGAGCAAGTGAGGGAGGAAATTTCTGCTGCTCCTCTCTGAAATACCTCAGATACGGTAATAGATGAAATGCGATGATTCTGGCTTTGTAGTAACCATAGCAACAAACAAATGCAATTGAGGGAGGAGCTTTCTGTAGCTATTCTCAGAAATACTTCACATAGGTTAATAAATGAAGTGCGATGATTCTGGCTTTGTAGTAACCATACCAACAAACAAATGCAAATTAGTGAGGAGCTTTCTGTAGCATCCCTCAGAAATAATTCACATCGTGTAATAAATGAAATGTATTGTTTGTATCTGTGTACTAATCATACAACAAACAGATGCAAGTGAAGGAGGAGCTTTCTGCAAGTTCTCTCTGAAGTACATCACATTTGGTAATAAATGAAATGGTATAATTCTGGCTTTGTAGTAACCATACCAACAAACAAATGCAAATAAGGGAGCTGCTTCCAGAGCATCCCTGAGAAATACTTCACATCATCTAGTAAATGAAATTTAATGTTTGTGTATGTGTACTAATAATAGCAACAAACAGATGCAAGTGAGGGAAGAGCTTTCTGCTACTCCTCCCTGAAATACATCACATCGAGTAATAAATGAAATACAATGATTCTGGTTTTGTAGTAAGAATACCAACAAACAGATGCAAGTGAGGGAGGAGCTTTCTGCTGCTCCTCGCTGAAATACACCACATATCGCAATGGTTGAAATGCAATGATTCTGGCTTTGTAGTAACCATAGCAACAAACAAACACATATAATGCAGGAGCTTTCTCTAGCTATTCTCAGAAATAAATCACATAGGGTAATAGATGAAATGCGTTGATTCTGGCATCGTAGTAAGCCCACCAACCAAAAAACGCAAATCATGGAGGAGCTTTCCATAGCTTCCCTTTGAAATATTTCACATCAGGCAATGGGTGAAATGTACTGATTGTGTCTGTGTACTAATCATTCCAACAAACAGAGGCAAGTGATTAAGGAGCTTTCATTGGCTGAAATACATCACATAGGGTAATGGATGATATGCAATGATTCTGGCTTTGTAGTAACCATACCAACAAACAAACGCAAGTGACGCTTGAGCCTTCTGTAGCTTTTCTCAGAAATACATCACAAAGGGTAACAGATGAAATGCGATGATCCTGGATTTGTAGTAATAATACCAACAAACAAACACAACTGAGGTAGGAGCTTCCTGTAGCCCCCCTCAGAAATACTTCACATCAGGTAATGGATGAAATGCAGTGATTGTGTCTGTGTACTGAAAATAACAACAAACAGATGTAAGTGAGGGAAGAGCTTTCTGCAGCTTCCCTCAGAAATACTTCACATCCGGTAATGGATTAAATGTAGTGTTTGTGTTTGTGTACTAATCATACCATAAACAGATGCAAGTGAGGGAAGAGCTTTCTGCAGCTTTTCCATGAAATACATTACATAGGGTAATTGATGAAATGCAATGATTCTGGTTTTGTGGTAACCATACCAACAAACAAATGCAAATGTGGGAGGAGCTTTCTGTAGCTCTCCTCAGAAATACTTCACATAGGGTAATAGATGAAATGCGATGATTCTGGCTTTGTAGTAACCCTACCAACAAACAAAGTCCATAAAAGAAATGTAATGATTTTGTCTCTGTACTAATCATACCAACAATGGGATTCAATTGAGGGATTAGCTTTCTGCAGCTTCCCTCAGAAATAAATCACATCAGGTAATGGATGAAATGTAATGATTGTGTCTGTGTACTAATCATACCAACAATCAGATAAAAGTGATGGAGGAGCTTTCTGCACCTTCTCTCAGAAATACTTCACGTAGGGTAGTGTACTAATCATACCAACGATCAGATGAAAGTGAGGGAGGAGCATTCTGCACCTTCTCTCTGAAATACATCACATAGGGTTATAGATGAAATGCGATGATTCTGGCTTTGTAGTAACCATACCAAAAAACAAACGCAAATGAGGGACTACCTTTCTGTAGCTTTTCTCAGAAATATTTCACATAGGGTGATAGATGAAATGCCATGATTCTGGGTTTGTAGGAACCATACCAACAAACAAACGAAATGAGGGAGGAGCTTTATGTAGCTTCCCTCAGAAATATGTCACATCAGGTAATGGATGAAATGTAATGATTGTAGTAACCATACATAGGGTAATGAATGAAATGCAATGATTTTTGCTTTGTAGTAACCATTCCAACAAACAAACTCCATAAAAGAAATGTTATGTTTGTGTCTGTGTACTAATCATACCAACAAAGTGATGCCATTGAGGGAGGAGCTTTCTGCAGGTTTCCTCAGAAATACTTCACTTCAGGTAATGGATGAAATGTATTGATTGTGTCTGTGTACTAATTATACCACATAGTGTATGCTGCCTTGGTGTGTGCCTCGCCCTTGCCTTCGGCTGTAATTGGCACAGTGCCCGAAGGACTCAGTCCCTCCGGAGGTCTTGCGCCACCACTTTTATTCCATCTTACCCACGTATCACGGCTCTGGCATTGTCTACACTGTCGGTTCGATGGTTGCTGGTCGTGTTGGTTATGCCCTAACTCTAGGGGACCATTGTGAACATATTTCATTTCCGGCTGGCTGCAGCTTTTACACTGCTGACGTGGTCACCATCTTTCGAGCTCTAGAGTATCTCCGCTCCTGCTCAGGTGAGTCCTTCATTATCTGTGGCTATTACCTGAGCGGTTTACCAGCTCTCGACAAGTGTTTCCCTCATTCTCGTCTGGTGATGGCTATCCAGTTGTCCCTGCATAATCTTGCCCGTTGCGGCGGATCTGTTGTCTTTGTTTGGAACCCAGGCTATGTTGGGATAGCTTGCAATGAAACTGTTGACTGCCTGGCGAAAGAGGCCACCAGTAAAGCATCTCTGGAGATTAGCCTCCCGGAGATTGATTTGCGGGCACTATTATGCCAAAAAGTTTTAGATTTATGGGACAGTGATTGGCGCAACCTGCCCATGCCAAACAAACTCCGTCATAACAAGGAGACGATGACTGTGTGCTGGTCATCCATGCGTGCCACCGCAGGGACTCAGTCATCCTTTGTCATCTCCGCATTGGCCACACCTGACTGATGCATAGTTATTTCCTGTGTCGTGAGGATCCACCTCTTTGTCGTTGTGGGGCTTCCTTGACAGTGGTCCATATTCTGTTGGAGTGCGCCCTTTTAAGTGTGCTCAGGCAGACTTTTGCGATGGCTGAAATGCTCTCTGCGCTTTTAACTTATGACTGTTCCATAGCGGACTTAGTTTTGCATTTTATTCGGGCAGGGGGATTTTATCGCTTAATGTAAATGTGTGTGTTTTTGTGTGTGTTTTTGTGTTGATTCTGGCCTATGGGCTACGATTTTAGTCTGCTTTTTTTAATGTGTTTCTCGGTGGTTGGCTTTTCCTTTTCTGTTTCTATGGTCGGCAACCCACCGTCACTCTCCGTGTGATTTTAGTTCGTCTTGTCTGGTCTTTGTCTCAGTTTCTCTCGTTCTGTGTCATCTGTCCTCTCGTTTGTTGATTGTTCTTATTCTCTGTGGGTGTTTTTAGTATTAGAAAAAGGGACCAATGACCGTAGCAGTCTGGTCTCTTTAACCCCCAAAAACCAACCAATCCTAAGATGTCTACCTCAGTCGGAGATGAAATGTCAGAAATAATTTTATTCATCGACTGTGCCGTCCTCCCACAAGCCAGTCCAGAAGTTTTGACTAATGTGAACAGTCGCTGTGAAAGCCTATGTTGTGTAAATGTGTGCTTGTCTCCTGAAGTGTACCTTGTGAAAGGAGGAGTAGGAGGTGATTTAATGCGCATGGTGTGAGTAGCTTCGCAGTATTTTCTATCCTTCACGTATCATGTGTTTTCATTCTTGATAAAACACTGAATATTAGTCATCGACAAAGTTTTTTGCTGTAGCTCGTGTATTTAGAGGAAACAGCACTAATCTGGCATACATGTTTCCTTGGGATTGAACTAGAATGTAGTGAATTTCAGCCACAGTCTCCAACTGTTGTCACTATTTAACTTAAATTATTATCGGACCTGTCTGAGGAAATGCGTGTCAAGTAATGTACTTCAAAAGGCCTTTCTGCTGTGCTCTAATTCCTCATGTTCATATACAGGATTGAAGCAGTTGAGAGTTGAGAAGCGTTGTGGGTTTGGCAAAGAATAAGATCTTTAGTCGACGTGAAAACACAGACAATGCTATTGTGGTAAACTGCTGTATTAAAAATTCTGTAACTTTACAAAAGGTCTAAAAGAGTCAGTAGAATCAGGTGTGACTGGTAAACCATTCTTTTTCAGGTGGTATACATTTTGTTATTTTTCATTTATAAATGTATATCTATCTGCTCCAGGAGATACATTTTCCTGCCACTGGAATGAATATGCAGGTTTTTCTGCATATCATTAACAATGTGTTTGTTGTAGAACATGTCTTCCACAGTGGCCGACATTGAAAAATGATTTGAGTGAAAGCCATTTCCTTCTGTAAATGAGTGTCCTATGTCTGTGTGGTAAGGCAGGGCAACCTGGCCATTGTATTTTATATTCTGTACCATTGCAAGTTGAAATCAAACTTCACACACACACACACACACACACACACACACACACACACACACACACACACACTAACTACGTAGATCTTCTTTAGTTACATCTGAGCTTCCAGTGAACATAATTCATATTTATGCATTATATTTAGCACATGGGGAACATGTGCAAACTCAGTTGATGAGAAATAAAGGATATAATGTAAGTAACTAATTCATTTTTCACCTAATTAAATCTCTCCTCATTTTCATTCAGGAAGCCTTAATCTATGTCACAGTGAAAGCCACGTGCAGACAGTGGCCAATAGCTGCTCTCTCCGGTTTCGTAATAGGGACCCGCTCTGCCCTAGTCCAGCCAGTCTGGTACTCGCTCTGGGTTTTGTTTCTATCTCGGTGGTAGTGCATTCTGGTCGTTGCTCGTTGTTGACAATAGCCTGGCTCTGGTTCTGAGTGGATTTACGTTTGGTGTTTGGTTTCCACAAGCCTCTGTTGTTTATCTCTTCCTCCTTGTGTCGCCTATAGTCGGTAGCGGTTGGTTGTTGTCAGGTGTCGTTGGTCTGTCGTCCGACTTGTCCTGTGTTTACCTTGTGGTGCGTGCTCCACCGCTGGTGTCTTCCCTGCCTGGCGGCTCCGATCTGCAACCCCAGCCATTCCTGCTGATGGTTGTGGTTACCACAATTTACTTCGCTCCTACCACATTGTCGTCAGTAATTGCAGTAGTCATTTTCAACATCTTCTCAACCATCTTTGAAACATTTGTACCACTTGTAAAGTCTTGTACTCGTAGTAGAGTCGCCAAAAGCCACACTCGATGTTTCCAATGCGATACTGCACTTTGTTCCATTTTTAAACAAAATTTAATGGAGAATCTTTGATCCATCTTTTTTGAAAGTAAAAATTCTCTGAGCACTCAAAAACAAAGACCTCCTTTTCCACTGTCAACAATGAACTAAATACTGAAAATAGATGTAAATATATGTACGGTACATCAGGAACACGTGTAATAATAAGAAAAGAACAAAAATGTATACAGCCGACAGAATTAAATTCCTGTAACTTTTTGATCACACCTCATATGCAGTGTCTGGAAAAAGGAAATAAAGCACCCATAACAGTGTAACTTTGTACAAGTACAAACTATTAGCGGGCATGTACACAATTACAGCAGCGGTTCTCAGCGAAAGTAGAAAGGCCACTAGTGTTGATGGTGGAGGGTATACAAGAGGTGTGAGCACCATCGGGTAGACTACTGATGAGAGGTGTCACATTGTGTTCAGTGTTGAATCACGGTTCTGCACTATCCCCGATGACCACTGTCAGCACGTGTGGCGGCAGCTTGGGGGACATTCCATTCTTCCAGTGATTTGGAAAGGCACAGTATGGCCAGCAAATGGTTATGAATGTAGGTTGCAGTTGATAGTGATTGAGGGAACTGTGACGGAACAACAATCTTTCAGATGTCGATAATCATCGTGTTACATCTTGTATGACAGTATCATGATGTTATTTCCAACACAACAGTGCTCATCCACATAGTGGCATGTGTATGTATCAATTGTATGCATGGTATTAGCTGCTCCCATAGTCAGCAAAATCCTTAGATATGTTCCCTGCAGAGCATATGTGGCACGAGCTTGGACATAAACTCTGCCCCAATGTCAGTATCCAGAATATTGTGGACCATTACAACAGTTTGAGGCCAGCTTGCCCGAGGAAGGAATCTAGTGGCCTTATGACACCCTTCCAACCAAACAAGTGTATGCAAGAAGGGCAATTGGGTGCATGTCATATTGATAAGTGAGATCATACTGCCAAGTTCTTTGTAAATCTGACTCAATTTTGTAATCACTAAAGTAACATCACATACCGTCTGAACCCATGGCATTTCTTTTATTTCTGCAAATTTCAATTTCTTAGCCGGGCAGTGTTTATGAACATCTTGGGCTGAAAGAAAATCAGCCTGATATAGAGACGTAAAACTATTAGAGACGTAATTAAATGTAAAAGTTTCACAAAAACACATTTAAAGTGAAAAGCCTGAAAAAACACCAAGTTGTGTGTCCAGAAAATCTGTATCACAATGGGTTAACAGTGAGCAGCAACTGCAACCAAATGGGAAAAATATCTTCTTCCGGCCCAGGATGTTGTAGCAGATTTTCTGCAACTTCACATTCCTAATGCTTCTGTATATTTTTTCCTGTTTCTACAAAGTCCACTCCTGGCAACTATAATTTAAAATGATCCAAGTCACTGTCCTTCTTCTTTGTATACTAAGGTGTCTGTCTGTAAATAATTTACTCTTATTTCTGAAGGCTTGAGCATTCCAATTCTTCTCTTAATATCCACTAGCTTTTGCCCTCAACTATGTTGGCACGGATCTTGAACCTGCATGAATTTTGAGAAGCCCTGAAACTTATTATCCATGGGAAAAATTGATATAAAGAACTGAAAGTGAAGTTGTCAAACGATCCAATGGTAAAGAATTGATATGTTTGTAAGCACAGATACAGATATTTGAAGTATGAAATAGCAAAACGCCTGGATAGGGGAACAAGCTGGTGGCGTATTTAATGAAAATACAAAAAATTAAAGAATCTGTAGTTACAAATAAGTCAGTTCTTTACTGTTGCACCCTTTTGACAGTGTCACCTTCAGTCTTTTATATCTGTTTTTCTTGCTAATAAGCTTCAGGATATTTATGAACGTTCATGTCAATGAAGTCGTTTGCTTAATAAGCTTATCAGTGACAATAGTTACAGTAATTTGTGAATGAATTCAAGAATGTCTGTGGGTAATGGAATTAAACTGTTAACATTAGTAATAATTTGGAAAGTTTCATCATCATAACACTATTTACTACTTTTTACTGATTTTTCTCATTTCTGGTCCTGGTTTGTTTCGTTTAGTTTTATAAAACTTCCACTGTCCCAATGTTTTTTTCTTCCAGTATAATGAAATGATGCTTATATGAAACTGATTTGATCCACATAAAGCACTTGCAGTCCCTTGCAGGCCTGCATACAATAACAAGTATTTAATATTGCATTTTTTGTAATCAGTTCAGCATGCATCTCTGTATACATAACCTGTCAGTAGCTGCCCACAGAGTTATTTTCAATTTTCCTGTAATTTAATAACATAAAACATGATAAATAGATGTAAAAACTTTTTATAATATGGAAAAATGCCTGTACACCATTATTATTTGCAGTATGTAGATAGTCACAGGATATGTGATGCATTCCCTTATGGATCTGAGTTACTGGGTACACATTTGTTTCCATACTATTCGGGCCCACATAGTTAAATGTACAGTTCAGTTTATCATGTTTTATAGATAATTTCACTTCAAAATTTCTCTGAGGGTTGAAATGCTTTTATAAATATGTAATGTTGAATCATTGGCTGTTGTCAGCTTAGCATATAATTTTAATGGTCTATTATCCATTCTGGATCTTTCTGAACTCATCAGCTGTGAACAAATGTTGATTAAGAATGCAACCAACCATGAGTACTTCTAAAAGTATTTATTTAAATGCCATTACCAGTCTCAAGCTATTATGTCTGTCTACAGGTTTTTATTTTATTTACTTACTTTTTTTTAAGTAATTGCAACAATGTGCTAATATACGTGTATTTGATAAAATATAAAATGAAATACTTACATACCCTCGATTTGTTTTGTCGGTATCATTTAGGCTTTCTTTGGTCCTTAAGCATTTTCAGCATGACACACGAAGAATTAAGAATTATAGACAATGCACTTATTCTAAACAATCCACTGTGTTGTGCATACACTTCACAGTATTTTTCATCAGTTGCAGCCTTTGACAAGTACTTCACATGTAATGATTTTGCTTACAGTGAAAAGTCTATCCACTGACCAACGATATCACTCATTTCTCAACAAGGAAACATCTCATCTACTGTATGTTAAGTAAAGAATGTGTGGACGATACATATCTAAATAACAGAAAAATGCTTTGTCCAGAAAAGTGCACTTCTTACAAGTGAGGAACTCTAATTGTAGCATGTCATAGGAGAAATTAACAAGAAGATTTATCAGGCTACTCTCGAGAAGCAATGGCATGTGTTTTGATTTTGGTCCCTGACAATATTCTTCAATGGATGTTAAGTTGGGCAGCTAGTGGAATAAGGATACCCTTGTTCAGAGTCCTAACACAGACCAATCATGTTTAATTTGTGTGAAAAGTGCAATGAACATTTTCAGGATTGTTTGTTAGCCAGCTGTAGTTGCTCATTTAGAATTTGCTGAGATGAATTGAAGGTGTGAATGCATATTTCTAGTTATTTTAAGATACCCATTTTCCTCCATAAGTTAGTTGTATATTTTGTTTGTAGATTATCTTTAGTGTTTGAAATGCTGTATCTATATTGAGCCATGTGAGTGGCAGTTGCAGATGTAGTTAAATGTTTTCAGTCTAAAAGCATCCTTGTACTTATTATATCTTGAAGTTGCTGCCAGTCAGGCCAAGATAAAATCTGATGCAATTGTCACAATCAGTACTGTGTACTCCTCAGTTTTAGAGACCCAGCCCAATGGTTTTGGTTTTATGTACTATGTTATGTTGCCGCATTTAGTGTGCATCTATGGGCTTAAAGTCGAAATTGTGCAGAAAATATTAGTAAGTTACTTTATTCAACCATAGAATATTTATGAAATATTACATATGTCATGTTAATTGAAAGAGGAAACAGTTTTTTAATTAACTAATCCATACATACAGCAATAACATCTTTTACAGTTGTAGATGATGATGATCTGCTGTTAATTTTGAAGTGTTTTGTACAATTTTTTATACACATTGCCAAACAAGTTTACAATTTATGTAAAAAAAAAATACAGTTTGTGTCGCATAACTACACACTGGGTGAGCGAATATTTGTAGTTTGGGCACTGCCTTTCAGCTGTTTTAAGTACCTTGACAATACTTTTAGCATCCCCTTGTATTCTTTGTGTTGTCTCTTTAGCCCATTTGAAAAAGCAGAGTCATCAGCTCACCACAAAGTTAAGATGACAAAATTGGATGAAGGATGGAAATTATCCATCACAGACACTGGGTGCAGAATTTCACATTATTTCTAGTTAAATAATAATAATTTTTTCAATGCCTGCTTGATGTTACATAAATAATCATGGACTTTTTAGTATTAACTATTTGAGAGGTATGCTTCATTTTTTTTAATATTAGGGTTTTAATGCATTCAAAAAAATTATGGTGCAGTTTTATTCCATTGTAGAAAATACTGGCTGTTGTTTTGTTTATCTTGAAACATGTGTCGGACAAAACTGATATTTACTCAGATCATGTGAATACAGCTGTTTGTGAGATAACTGCTTTGTTCTGTATAAGCCAAAAATATTGTTATTCAGTCTGATATTATGTAATTGCCCAAACTATGAGGTTTGTGGTGGGATTATTTGGGACAGAGATGCTACATATAAGTATGTTGTGCAAACAATAATGTAAAATGAATGACTTACAGAGGATGATGTGAAGTTTGCACTATGTGCATATTTAGACTGCTCAGCTATAACTGAAGTTGTATTTACCAAATGTTGAAAATTGATCTTCTACCTTAAACTTATAATTACCTTTGATGTTTACATTCTGTATGTAGCAAACATCACTATAGAAATCTGCCATTGCGCTGCTTGTAAATGTTGTAACTGCTTGATAGTAATTTGTCATGTTGACATAATGATTATTCCTTAATCTAGAATGTTTCTAGTTACGTAAGTACTTTTATTCATGTTATATAGTAACCTGTTTATACATTATGTATGTAAATGTTTATTGTTCGCTAGGAAACTTAAGTTTGAGTCAACACAATTCCAAACAGACAGTTATAATTTATGATAATAATTAAAATATTTTATGCTCAATTATCTTAAAATATACAAAATTAAATGTAAACTTAGTAACATTCAGATTAATGCTTAAAGACATTCTTTCCTTTCTTACTGTACACTGATTTCTGCATGCATTTTTAAGTGTAAAGATGCCTTGCTGGTACCTGATACTTAATGCTGTAAATGTTAGCTGTGTTAGCTTCAGTTTTGCTTGGTTACTTTATATTTGTATGCATCATATGGGAGAAGTCAAAACAATACTACTTTTGTGTAAAACAAATGAGCTCTGTATTCGCATGTTAACAATACTATCAGAGCTAATGACATTCTGTGATAATCAGAAACGTCATTTCTATGATGTTTCTGGATGTAACAGCATAACTAGTGCTACGATGGGGCTGATTTGACGATGGGACTAGTGCTACAATGGGACTGGCGTGGAGATGAAAACATTCTTGAGTGGATGACCATCTCTGGGGTGCAAGAATTTCTCTTGATAGGTGTGCAGCCACCAGGATTACGATCTGTTCCTAGCTGTACTGGACATTCCATATTTCTTAGACTCCTGGATCAATCTGTACTGCTATCACACTGTCTACCACACCCTGTTCTTTGTACCTCCCTTTGCAGGTGCAGTGGGTAACATGACACTTGTGAAGAGGCTTCAGTTTCCTTTCCAAGAGAAAATTGGTCCTACACAGACCCATCCTCACTCCACCCATGAACAACAGTTCTCAAATTTTATATGGATATGAATCTGTATGTGCATCAAAGCCCTTCTTATGCAACACAAGACATGGGTAGCCGACATACGTTTGCGGCACTGTGAACTGTAACTTGACAGCTTACCACTACCTTATCCAAGACTGCCTCTAAAGTAGTGGCAATAAAGGCTGTGCATATGTGGCATGTACTTCTTTTTGAGAACATCCATCAGGGGTTTCAGAGTATTTAATTCTACAGCATCGAATGTGTCACGAAGTGCTCTTTGACCCAGTTAAGTTATAACATTACATAAATAACACACAGCACAGTGAACAGTATTAATGGCGATGATAACGACATTGATGACATGAACAACACTTATAATAGTCTATTCACTGGACAGTAAATTTGTAATTATTTATTTATTCTGTTAGATGAGTTGATTGTTAATCAGTGCAATGATGACTGCATTACCACCTGAAGCAAGACTGCTTAATACAAATTTCTGCTTTATTCAATAAATTTTTCGTGTGCACATATGTTGCTGCAACAATAAAGTAAAATTAAATGATATGATTGAATTGTTCATTTGATGGAATTCTGTATTCATTTGGATGTTAAATACACCAGTGTATCATTTCTTTAATGCCTCATCTGAATCCTTGTCACTATTGCCATTTTTATCTCGAATTTATGTATAGCATTGCCTAAGACTTGTTTGTAATTTAGTTTTCAAAGCTATAATTGTAAAAAAAAAGAAAGTTGTTTGTGTTTAATATGTTATTTAAGTTTAGTATGATGTTTCACTGTTAGTATGTTCTGAACATTAAAGAATATTACTAACTATCCTGAAATACATTATTAAAGTTATCCCCTACTGTCACTCACAGTCTTTTGTAAGTCATTGTAATATGTTGATGCTGATTTACACTTTTATGGCCACTTACCATTATTTTGTTACTGATCTCTTATAAAAGCAGATTCTTGATTTATATACATCATCTATTTTTATATCTTTATTGCCAGCTGCGGAAAGTGGATGTTAACAATGTTGTTGAATTATAGTGTAAGCGGCTATGCCTTCATCCAGAAAGAAATAAAAATATGTTTGACATGTATAGGTATTTTAATTCATCTCCCTCAGGATATCTCACATATAACTTATTTCATCTCTGGCAGTGTTTATTAATTTGATGTGGTAGTCAGGAAGCAACCTCAAGATGTAAAACAAACTCTTGCAACGTTTTTGTCCATAAAATTTGGAATTGGGAAGAAAGATAATGGTGGCAAGTGCTGTTATCAAATATACAACACTGAAATGGTTGTATCTGAGTGGTTATACACTACATTAGAACAGAATTTTCCAATAATCAAAATTTCTTTTGTGACAGCATAATGGGATAATTTTCTCCTATTCCCACATGAGGGTGCACAGATAGCTTGAGCATTTGGTAGCTTCTTCCATACTCAGTTAAGAGAGTTAGCTCTGCCAGTAACACTGTGACAGTTTTTTACATACAGAGGATGACAGTGTGCGGTTCAACAGGCAGGTCCTGTCAATAACAGAGAAGCTGTTGAAAGCTTTATTTCTCCCTAAAACCTTAAGGGGCAAGTAAATCTGAAAAACATATCTAAAAATTTCATAATCTTGTTCTGATTGTGTAGAAACAATTGTTACTCCTAAGTAACACTCGGACGCAATAAATAAGCCCTGTTGTGGTAAATAAATTTACACTCATATTTAGGGTACGTTAATTATCACATTCGTTTAGGGAGTGACTCGTTATCATGTTAAGGCACCATTTTCAAAATTTTAAGTGGTATGTAAAATCTTGTGGCTTTTGCAAACTGAAAAAGAGGAACTTGCAGTTTATTCCATGCCATCGACAGGAAAACTGTGAAGGCCTAATTATGTAAACAGAAAGGTATACTAGGGTTTAACCTCCCATTCTTAATGATGCTTTCACCGTGCCCTCCCAGAAAGTGGGTGGTCACAAGTGCATGGCATACTGTCTCATCTGTTCCAAAACACAAATATTAGGGTATGAGATTGATAACCATTTACCATTCATTGTTCCACAGTGAGAAATATTTATTGGATTTTTCAGATTGGTGCAACAGGTAAATCAAATATACTGGTGCCCGTTGCAATTTATTGCTTCAAAATACCTATAGAAACAACTGTGGGAGCTCTCACACAGAATCTTTGGTTTGTCATCTCTCTGTACTTATGTCTGGTTTAGGCAGCACACGATCCACATCTCCATTCAACAACCTGTAGTAGTATTCATAGAAATCCGTAGGAAACCCACCATTCCATAGTAACACTCTTGTCTCTCATTTGCTGTGAATAGATCTTTAAATTTGCTGCTGCACTTTGTAATTTCTTGATGCAGTGGACCTGCTGTGCAGTTCCAATACTTCTGGCCATGTAATTTTATTTCTGTTAGCAGATGATTGAGGTCCTTAAGAAAGCACATATCTACTCAGACTCATGATAAAGTAATGTAACCACTCTTAACAAACTCCTCTAATGAGACGAGTGTTCAACGGAAACAATGGTATTGTCAGGAATGCCCCTAGGGAAGTGTTTTCTGTAAACATAATGATTTGGCAAGCAGGGTGGGGAATAATGTGCGGTTGTTTGCAGATGATGCTGTGATACAAGATGATTTAGACAACATTTATGGTTGTGTGTGTGTGTGTGTGTGTGTGTGTGTGTGTGTGTGTGTGTGTGTGTGTGTGTGTGTGTGTGTGAGTGAGTGAGAGAAAGAGAGAGAGAGAGAGAGAGAGAGAGAGAGAGAGAGAGAGAGAGAGAGAGAGAGAGAGACAGAGAGAGAGAGAGAGAGAGAGAGAGAGAGAGAGAGAGAGAGAGAGAGAGAGACAGAGAGAGAGAGAGAAGGATGTGTTAACGGTATTTTCAAATGACATGTAAGTTGTACATAGATGCTTTGGGAACTCGTATGGGAATCCCTGGAGAGAAAGCAATATTCTTTTTGAGGAACACTGTATAGAGAAATTTAGAGAACTGGCATCTAAAGCCGAATGCAGAATGATTCTACTGCCAGCAGCATACATTTTGCATATGAATTATAAAGATAAGCTATAAGATACTGGGGCTTACACAGACGCATATAGATATTCATTTCTACCTCACTCTTTATGCGAGTGGAAGAGGAAAGGGAATGACTAGCAGTGGTACAGGGTACATGCACACTACAGCTGCTGGTGGAATATGTATGTAGGTGTGGCCAGGCTCATAACAGGAGCTCTCATTCAATCTTTCTGTGACAGAAAAGTTTCTGGATCATGGTCGCCAGTGTCCATTTTCTCCTCGAGTTCAAAGACACTGCCAAGCCATG
The DNA here is from genome assembly GCF_023897955.1 of Schistocerca gregaria. Taxonomy (NCBI): domain Eukaryota; kingdom Metazoa; phylum Arthropoda; class Insecta; order Orthoptera; family Acrididae; genus Schistocerca; species Schistocerca gregaria. The sequence continues at coordinate 3,585,417 of NW_026061803.1, read as the reverse complement.
ACTTCAACCCACAGGTGGACCTCCACAGCAGGGTGGAAGCACAAACACTGCTGTGCCTTGCTGATCTTAATTAGTTAACTCCACTTTTCACAAATCTATACATACACGACAAAGGGCACACACGGTTGGTTGGCCCACACTTACTGATTACTAAAAATATGTTTTTAACAATTACGAATGTCGTTCCTCGGCGTGAGAGATAATACATGCATTTCAAGTTCTTGTTAAGTTTGATCACACTTATAACATTTCCAGTTAAGTGTAATAGTATGTAATTAATTCGTAAGGACATAGTTTATAACCATGTTTTGGTGGAAATAGTTTAACTGTTCTTTACCATAGGGAGTCACATGCTGATTCTGGGCTCTCTACTGCACTACGTTACTTCAAATCTGATTTGTGACAAATATTAAATGGTGTCTCTGTACAGGTTGACTTGTCATTTTCCAGCTAAGTCTCTTTACTTTTGACTATTTTGGAGACTATGTCATTATTGTGACACAACATCACATTGCAGCTTAAAATATTTGTAGCACCAACATTTACAACTCAATTTTAGGACAGACACTGTGTACATATATTATTTTTGAGATGATATTGTCCCTTCTTTTATACCTCCATACAAAAATAATATATGTAATTTCCTCTATGTATCCACCTGACCCCAGGTAACACCATCCCTCCTATGGGTCCGTCTATGTCCCCCTCACTTCCATACATAAAATGGGGTTCACTGAACTTAAAAATTGAAACTATATCTCTTTCTGTGTCAAAAGTGTCTACATAGCATATTTAAGTTTTACTTGATACATGGGTTTCCTACTACTTTCCATTCTGTCACTCTTACTGTGCCTTTCACAGAGTCATACCTTCCATCTATGTTATATTAACATTTAATAATGTGCTTTCTCTGATACAAACTTAAGATTAACTACAGACTGTTCATTAAGACCTCATTTGCTGTTACACATGGAAATGTTGTTATCCAGTTTGTTCTTATCAATAGAGTTGTGCACCACTCATTTTGAAATCATGAAGTAGTACTGAGAATACAGAAGTTTCCTTTAATTTGTTACTTTTCCTCTCAACTACTTTGTCATATACTAGGTATATATGTGATACAGCAGCTTTTCACTTTCCACTGAGAACACAACTATCTTTTTGTTAATCCCAATTGAAAAAAAACATTAAATTATCAAACTCAAAACCTTTATTTATTGTGTGTCAAACACTTTATGCCCAATTATGTAACATATGTATAACTATCAGCTTTTTCATACACTTTGACACGTATAAGGTTCACACACAAGTTAATAGCATTTTCGTTTTGCATGTTGCATTCCACCACTGTGCAAATTTTGCATGAAACAGAAAGGTTACAAAATGAGGTGTATGAGTACTGCATGTCCGAAGTGAAAATCGCAAAAATCAGTTGGTGGCCATATCTATCTCTATTTGCTCATCATCAAGTGGCTCATGAAATACTGAACATTACAATTGTTGCAGGGTTAGGGGTCAAACCCGGGACTCCACATGGCAGACCTGAAGCTGGGACCCACCACACCGTATTTCGTCAGGAGGCTGAGCAAGTTCAAGAATTTTGAGAGACAGTGCAGAGTGATAAAGCAGTATTCAGTAACATTGCTTTATTCAGCTAATTTACAGTATTTGATGGTGAAGCGTAGTGTCAGCGTGCTGCCCGCCCGATGTCCTGCAAGTCCAGCCGGCTCAGCAGACTCCTGGTATGCCGATGCCACTGCTGTTGTTATCAAGGCTGCCTGCCAACGGAACTTGGCCGCCGCTCTCCCGGTCACCACCCAGCGATGCATAGCGCCTTGTGACTTTCTCTGCCCCATTAGGCCTGCTCTGTCTGACCAAGGGATGAAGGTGGATGTACTGGTGACCCGTGGCCCTCAGGCCACCGCTGCTCCCAACTAGTGACCTGACTCAAACCCACGCGCACCTGGATTCTGTGCTGAAATTTTCCGCTAATGGTGCTTGCCGGATGGCAACACCCACTGCCATCTCTGGCGCTGTCGTAGCGCTGCTCTGCTACCCTTAGGGTACGCCTCGCCCGGACCCAGTATGCCAGGTGGGAAGCAAACTTGGCAACTACACTAGAGTGGAACTGAGTCCCTCCTGGACCTGCTGCAGACCTCTCTCACTGCCGTTTATCAGGCAGACTATGCTATTTCCAAGTGGAAGGATGCCATTCCACCCTCCCCTGGCGTTGTGTCCCCCGATGCAGAATATAGCCCGAGCAACAACATAGAAACAAAGTACAAATTTATACAGAATGCTTATAATTTTGCTGCCAGACTGGCCACTATAAGCATAGAGCAGCACAGGTCTGTCCCGACGTTCCACTGACCTGGCAGACCCTGTCAAGCTAAACTTGCCCGTCTATTTATATTGGTTTCTCCCTTGCTTCTGACATAGTGTCAGAGAGAGACAGGAACAATTGTAGGGATAAATTCCTACAGGTGAGCCATTTACAAATATCCTCTCCTGGCTCTGGCCTAGTGCCCCACCTCATATATCCACTAACTAAGAGCAACGCTGCAATTTCCTACCTTGTTGTTGCTCCACTCAAAACAAATCGTGCATGCAATACCGCTGTCGCAGCTCTGCGCCGGCAGGTGCCATGTTTACCTTGCCTGGCCTGCTGGCTGTCGTCCGTTATGGCACTCTGCCAGCGGCCCCAGATTTCATCCCCCAACAGCGCCTTCATTGAATTTCGAAAAAATTTCCCTTTCCCTTGACTAGATTGACACTAGTGCAGCACTATCCTGGTGATGAACAATTGTGTCTGTATTCTAACATAAGGAAAAGAAAGGATTGGTTGGGGCCAAACAAAGGAGCAACATCCCATAGAAAAATCTGCATGCTTTCACAAAAGATAATGTTATGCATCTAGTGGAACGACGATGGTGGGGTGTATTATGAATTGCTTCCGCAAGATGTAACGGTCATTGCTGACATTTTCTGTCAGCAGAAAAGATGTCTTGCTTATACAGTCTAAGAACAGCAACCAGGAAGTCCAAGTGAAGCAATACTGATCCATGAAAGAGCCTGCCTGCATTCCGTACAGTATTTTTTTGTCAGTCTAGCAAAAGTTGGGTTGGGAAGTCATGTCACACCCACCTTATTCACCTGATCTTGTGCCTCAGATTTGAGCCTTTTCCACTCTCTATCAAATAACTTTCATGGAACTTCCCTTTCAGATTAAAAAAGTGTTCTGAACATGACTCAATGAATTCTTCACCAGAAAACCATGCCATTTCTATTTCGCAGAATCGAAAATTTCCCCAATGTTTGCTGTCCTTCGTAAGCACTGAAGGATGATATATTATTGTACGCTGAAGTCTCTGTTATGTTTATTAAAACTGTAGAAAAAGTATACAAACTAATGCACCAGCTACATACCTGTGTTGGGGCCTAGCGCAATGGTTATCATATAAACATGATGTAGAAGGTTGTTGGATCAAAAAACGACAAATGAAACTTTTTTTCAATTTATAAATCCGATCAAAAGAATTTGATTATTATTTTTATTCAATTAATTCGTTTACATGTAATTTTTGATATTATTGTTTGTTTTATTTACCCTTATTTTTCTTTCTGTCATTCTTTTTTCTCCTGGAATCTGCCTGTGTCACCTATAATGTGGAAATAATTGTTAATGTGTGTGTGTCCGTCTCGAGTTGCTTCGTAGAGGTTAGCTTTAACCACCATAAACAAAGCAAGTGCGATTTTTAAATCTGCACAGATTGTTGATTGCTATTCTCTTTGATGCATTTCACATCATGGGGTTGTGGTTAGCTTAGGACACAAATTTGAATTCAGGGCTTTGTCTGCCATGGTTGTCATTTCTCACTTAGAATCAGCTGTCCATAGACCATCTCACATTTCCAACGTATCTGGAAGTGGCTGCCTCCGACATTACTCTGCATTAATTATTGCATAGTAATGAAGTAAAACAAATTAATATTTCCACTTTGACAGTTCTCTGCAATTTATTGCATAATTTGGTAAACCATACTGTTTTTTCTGACATGCTCTGGTGGTTTCCGGTGATTAAGGGTGTCAGTGTGGTACTGGTGTGCAAGACTCACACTCCCTCTTGGCTATCAAACTTACTTGGAGTTGCTTCGCCGATCATCTTTTCAGGATAGCCAGCTGTGATGTCCTGCACGTCTTCTTCTCTGAATATAGGATGCTACATGGAGGAAATTTTTTATACTTTAAAATATTCTTGAGTGTACGGAGTTATTTTAAAACTCAATCTCACTGTATTTTCATCACACACAACAGTTTCTGACAGACCGGAAGGTTACAAGCTTACAAAAAATGTTTTAGTTGTATGAAAACTATCACATTCATTTTTCCATAAATACAGTCTACAAATCTCACAAAGTTTAACAAGACAACTCTCTAGACCTTACTTATTGATTCTTTCTCTTACATTCGTAATTGTCCCTTCTCTTCTTTCAACAACATTCAAATGTTCACACAGTAATGTTTCATGTCGCATGGAGTACGGCGCGTTTATTCCTTGAGCTGGATGTGTAACTATAGGCGCCTACCTGCCCACGCCGATCATCCGTCCCATACACGTCCGTCCTGCACACACACATAACTGTGGTGCAGTAGACACAGTTCTACTCATCTCTAAAATAACGCGTGTTCAAGACGGTGGAAATACGAGGGTCTCTAGAATTTACTCCAAAATTCCTTAGGCATTACAATGCCTTCCAGAATGCTGGAAGTTAGAAAAGTATAATTATTAAATTGTCATTACTTCAACACCCCCCCCCCCCCCCAATCAATTTAATAATTTCCTAAATTGCTCATAAAATTCACTATCCCCAGCTTTTAACACAGTCTATTGAAACGTGCACTCTTAGCTACTTTTGGTAAAATATGGGCCATTTGTTCCTCGGAGCTAATGTATTGAACATTCAGATGGCCTTTGTTGTATAGCTCTTGTGTAGAACGGATTTCACATCCAAATGCTTCAGTCATCTATGTTCCCACTTCCGTAATTGACAGATTCTTCAAGAAGATGCTTAAGCCATGGGGTGTCTGTCATAGCTGTCGCCGAAGCTGGATATTCTGCTTCTATTTCCTAGTGAAACTCATCTGTCTCCTTGTCACCAGAAACAGTATTTTCAAACAAAAAACTATAAGAAAGTGAAGAAGACAGAAGATCTACAACATAACATAGTCAGAATCAACATAGCAGTAATAGCATTTAAAATTTCCTTTTTGTAACACAGGCCAACATCAAGTGTTCCTTTAATATATCAAGGAATTCATTTCAAAAATTTCTACTCTAATTCTGTTGGTTAATTTTTCTGTCTACTAAAATAGTTAAGTGATGCACTTCGTCTGGTCATAGCTGTCATTATATACATTGAAAAACACAGTAATTGTCCATCTGGTTTAAATTCATCCATTTGACCACACACATCTCCACTGGATTTGACTTCCATCGATGTTCTCAGTGCTTACAGTCTTCCATGTTGAATCTTTTCAATAAGTATTCAAGATGAACATAGTGACAAAGAAACATTTTGCCACTGTTGCTCTGCATATTTATTCTGAGGAATGATTTTGGTTCTCCAAGTTCTCACATTCGACATTTTAACTAGTTCTTAATGTAGGTGACTTTTTTTTTTTTACTATTACATCCAGCTGGAATATTATCTACTTATGGAAGCAAATTGAGTATAATGATCATCAATGATTTCAACATAGAGACATCTGCCAATTTTGGGTTGTCGAAACATGATTTCCTTCTAAAACTGTCAAAAGTTTTTTTTTTAGTTTGCATACAAGACTTTTCTTAATCTTTACACCAGGTCTCAATGCAGGAATCAATTTTGTACATCTGTTTGTTCCATAAATGAATTATGTTCCTTCACCACACTAAGGAGCATTCTTAGTGTTGTGAATTGAGCAAGCGGAGTATAGTCATATCTCTTTCAATATTTCCAGACGTGTCTATTTTTACTTTGAACATCCTCTTACTGTCAGTGATACTTTTATTTGCTGTAAGTGGTGCATAAGTCAAAGTTCCATTAGATGACTGAGAGCCCAGTTTTTCCATTATTGCTTTTTTTCCATTCTTCTTCTACTTCTTCTTCATGATGCCTAACCTGAACGTGTTCAGACTTCTGAGGTAAGTTTTCCCACGAATGTTTTTGCATTCAAGGGAAACACTGGATAATCCTTGAAAAACATAATTTTCTTGTTATTCTATTGCTTTTCCGCAAAGTTTCTGCTGGCTTCCACTTCTTCTGACATTGTGGGCCTTGAGTTCCCTTCAACAGTTTGCACAAAATCAAGGACTTCAAAACAGAAATAACTTTGAGGAAACTGAAGAATGTTCTGAATTACATTGTTCACTTGAATGGTCTTCTTCAAGATCCAATCATAATTGCTTTCATCTTCAAATAGAAACTTATCTTTTTCAAATATTACATCTCTCCCAAATACAACTTTGTGTTGCTTGGCGCACTATATTCTGTGGCTAATTAGACAGTTTCATTTTAATGGGCTAGTTCCTTTTCAATACTTTCCTCGGAATGTGCCACTATGCAACACACCCAAAGTCATATTTGTTAAATTTGGCTTTCTTCCATCCGATAGCATTTCTAGAATTTCTGCATCTAAAACTGAAGTATAACTACGGTTAATGATAAAAGTATCTGCCAGTAACTTTTGACTAAAATTGCTTTCAAACTTCGCGTCCAAGAATTGTGCAATGAGACTTCTCAATGACAGTATGATTTAGTCGCTCTGCCACTCCATTTCGTAAATGACTTTGCAAATATACTCATGACCGTTGTCACTTTTAAATCTCCTGATTTTCAGCAAATACATACTTTGGAAATACGAAGCAAGAATTGTTACCAATATTGTATCGACCACTGTGCCATACAGTTCAGTGAGCTGACACATGGGTATTATATACTGTAGGACTGAAAGTTTCGGAGTGTTTTTCTCGTGAGTGGCTAGCCATCTGGCCGTATGGCTGGGGCATTGTAACTCTATGGGGTAGTGCTGCCAACACATGCCATCCCACTCTTAACTTCATTTCCCAACCCTCGCACTCCCCTTGTTAGTGTGTGTATATACACAATTGAATCATTTCTGTGAGCAGCAGCTATAGCTATCACCCTTTTGAATTGAACCTGCTGAATTTTTAAAAACAAGCATCATCCAGCCAATAATAGTTTATGCACTTACAATTAATTATTTAGTGAACCTGACACTAGAAGAGCACCTTTTAGTTTTAATTTGAAATTCTAGTCCACAAACTATGCTTTCAACATAAATTTCTCCAAACTTTATTCTTATTTGATTCACCAGTTTGTTCACATCCATCAAAGAACAGATTAATTAACTAAATATCCTGTTACCCTCAAATCTAGAAACCAATCCACTTTGCCACCTGGAAAACTTCCAGTAACAGCTGAGAAAGAAAAATTATTTTCATTTCTGTTTATTTTTTGGAGAGATTTAGCTAAATTTGCAGAACTATACCTCTATGCTTTTGTGGCAATCTAACATTGTATTTTTCCTCAATAATGGCATTGTTTCCCACGTCTGTAACACATATATTGGGTTGTTACATAAGTTTGTTGCATTTTTCTGTACGTTTGATAAACACAACAGATACACATACACACCCTACTCATCCATAATATATTCTCCTTCACTATTTACAACAGTCTATCAATGCTGAAATAACTTTTTGATTCCATGACTGTAGACATCGAGTGGTTTTGAGGTGAAGAACTCGTCTAGCCATGGTAGGAGCACCTTTTGCATCCGGCAAAGCTTAGCTTGAAGTTTGTTCGATAGGGAGCAGGAAAAACTGAGGGTGCAAGATCAGTTGAATAAGGTGAGTGCAGAATGACCTCCCAATCCAATTCTAGTATAAAGTTTTTGGTCAGTCTCACAGAATGGGCGCGGGCGTTATCGTGGAGTAGCATCACTTTTCGCAGTCTGCCTGGTCGTTGTCCTCGAATTGCGTCCATAAGATGTCTCAGTTACTGACAATAAATATCATCAGTGATGGTTACATCTCAGAGAAGCAATCTGTACTACACCACACCATCACTGTTCAACTAGATGCATAATATTATGGATGCATGCAGGCTTTTATATGGGGAGTTGCTGCTTTGTTTGGGGGCAACCATTCTTTTCTTTTCCTTATGATCTTAGGATAAAGACACCATTTCTTGTCACCTATAAGGCTATAACGATACAAGTTAGGAATGGTCAACGTTGCTTTCAAGCAAACTGATCACTAACAATGAGAAAAGCACATACATCCACCTGCTGATTTATGTGTTTTCGGCTTAGAGCATGTGGTACCTTTTTGCAACCTTCTCCATTGCATGCAAATGTCGCACAATGGTAGAATGATCACAGTTAATAACATTTGCCAGTTCTCGAGTTTACTGACATTGATTATTGTGGGTTAATGTGTTTAAACAATCTTTATGAAACTTTGACTGTCTTCCTGAATGTGCTGAATCACTAATGTCAAAATGATCCTTCTTAAAACAAGAAAACTGCATTCTTGCCATGATCTGTCTCATGGAATTATCCCCCTCCCACATGTGGCGTGAATGTTTCTGACTGCCTCCGTAGCTGTCATTCCTATTGAACTGTAATAGAAGAATACATAAGAAATGTATAGATTTCTCCACTAGGCACTCCATTTTCTAGTGTCCGAACCTCCACTCATTATCTCTATATAACAAAATGACAATATGTGAACCCATATAGCAACAGTGAATTACAAAGTAAAAAATGACAACTCCTAGCATCCACAATATCAACTAAAATCTTATTTTTAGACAAAGCTTTAACTGCATCATACATAGCTTGAGACTTGGTTGTCTCTGAATACATCCTTTTACCTTGCTGTCAGATGCTGTCGACGATGGCAATTCATTTACTGTCCAGTTGTTACCTTTAGATTTACTAAGTTTTGCTTCTTTGTCTAGTAATCTACCCTTTAAGAAATTCGGTTCCAATTCCTCACTTGAGAAGGTATTCAGAGCAGTAACAACTACTTCGGATTCTGGTGGAATTGTTTGTAAGAAACCGCATACTATATCAGTTCCTCCAATATTATCATCCGATCCTTCAAATTACCCATTAACTTACGAAACTCCAAAAAATTAATTTCAAGAGTTATTGTCATTTGCATTAATCTTTAAAGGTCGTTCTTAATAAAAGCCATAACCTTTCAGCTCAAATGTTTGAATTAATGTATTTCTTATTTTTGGTGTAGGCCTACTCCAAGCAACTTTGTGAAATTCTTTGGATTACTTGAGACTTACACTTCTTATCGGTTTTGCCAATCTCTCCCAGAAGAGTTTTCTTCCATGCACACTATTCAGCTGTCTCAGCCATGTCCATGTATCTCTTTCACACAAAACTCACTTCCAGCTCATATAGAAGTATTTCAGTCCTAAATTTTCAGTTGCTAAAGTTCTTCCCATTAAACAACAGTACCTTGTATTCCTCTTCTTCTTGAGCCATGACTCTAAATTAGGTACTGGATTAATTTTTTCCACCTTTATTTGTTGTACTGCAACACCTGGCACCTGGGTCCATGACCAGTTGCTAAGAAAATAACAGTTATTTAGGATAAGTAATTTCAACTCGTTACTTCACACAATTTACAATTACAACCATGGGACAACAATGAAGACAAAATATAAACAGAGCGAAGAAACACAGAAAAAACACATAAAAAGGCAAAGAGAAAATAACTCAAAGGATTATTATTACATTATCGTCATTTCAACACACTTTGTATTAGATAGGAAACTCCATGTCCAAACAATGAACAATGGCACCATTTAACCAAGATACAGAACAGCCTGCCACCACAAGTAAAAAACATAGCCTTGACTTTAGAAATCTGAAGTCATTAACTGATCATTGCTCTGAATTGTGTGAATTTTTGGTCCATATGTGTACAGTGAAATATGAAACAAGCTGCAAGTGCATGAACGATTTTTATAAAATTAATAATCACTGTGAATGAGACTTTTATACAATGTGTAGCTATCTCCATACTGTGGTCTTTGTCCATGTTTGTACTGTATTGTAACACTCTTTTGGTCTCCTTCAACTATTATTTATGCTACTTGTCAACTCAGATTATACAACCTGGGTCCAGCAAAAATTGTCATTTTAACAGCCCTGGACATCTGCTGCCGTTTAGCTTACGGAATCTTCTTCTTGATACAGTTATGAAGTGTAGTGGTATGACCGAGAGGGAATTTGTTCTCGCTTGATATGGCTAATAACTATATGACATTGTTTGTCGTCTATCTTGATATATACACTCCTGGAAATTGAAATAAGAACACCATGAATTCATTGTCCCAGGAAGGGGAAACTTTATTGACTCATTCCTGGGGTCAGATACATCACATGATCACACTGACAGAAAAACAGGCACATAGACACAGGCAACAGAGCATGCACAATGTCGGCACTAGTACAGTGTATATCCACCTTTCACATCAATGCAGGCTGCTATTCTCCCATGGAGACAATCGTAGAGATGCTGGATGTAGTCCTGTGGAACGGCTTGCCATGCCATTTCCATCTGGCACCTCAGTTGGACCAGCGTTCGTGCTGGACGTGCAACCGCGTGAGACGACGCTTCATCCAGTCCCAAACATGCTCAATGGGGGACAGATCCGGAGATCTTGCTGGCCAGGGTAGTTGACTTACACCTTCTAGAGTACATTGGGTGGCACGGGATACATGCGGACGTGCTTTGTCCTGTTGGAACAGCAAGTTCCCTTGCCGGTCTATGAATGGTAGAACGATGGGTTCGCTGACGGTTTGGATGTACCGTGCACTATTCAGTGTCCCCTCGACGATCACCAGAGGTGTACAGCCAGTGTAAGAGATCGCTCCCCACACCATGATGCCGGGTGTTGGCCCTGTGTGCCTCGGTCGTATGCAGTCCTGATTGTGGCGCTCACCTGCACGGCGCCAAACACGCATACGACCATCATTGACACCAAGGCAAAAGCGACTCTCATCGCTGAAGACGACACGTCTCCATTCGTCCCACCATTCACGCCTGTCGCGACACCACTGGAGGCACGATGGACGATGTTGGGGCGTGTCCGGAGCAAGTATGGTTGGTCTGACACATCGGTGTCAATGTGTTCTTTTTTCCATTTCCAGGAGTGTATATAAGGCTGTAAAAATGAATTTTACTGCAGATGTTTTCCCCAGTATTCAGTAAATCAGTATCTCCTGGCGTAATGGTGTACATTAGAGGTGACAAGAAAATAACGTAACTGATAGAAATAACTGGTTATTGAGAAGTAGCAGTTACTGTGATAAGGGCTCATCTGATACTAGCAGTTACTTAAATAACAGTGCTTTGCGCCACCTGTTTACAGAAGATCATACCATGCTTTCACGTCAATTAATCTGAGATCTGGCTATGATAGAGAGGGATATGTCAACTGGAAGAGGTTCTACATGTCATGGAAATAACAGAGACTATGCGCCATCTATTAATACAACTATGTGTTATTTTGTGCGCTCTCGCTACTTTCAGCACAAAAACTAAATAAAGTTAATGTCAGAGTGGTTGCTGATAGGAGCAAACTTAAAGGCATTGTACATGTACTAGAGTTCTTTTGCGTCATTAGTTTGGGCAGTTAGTACAAATAAAGCAATTGGAGTGACAATGGAAATAACTGTCAGAGGTTGCTATTTTTCTCTAGCTGTTATTATTCTCTTTAAGTTTCATTCTCTGACACTTAACACGCTACCACTACAGGTAACCCAGTGACATTTCCGGAGAGAATAGTTACTGGAGTGAGCAAAATATTTTTGTACCGCTATGGAAATAACTATCTAGAACCCCCAGTGTCCAGCAGTTGACAACTAATGGGATTCTATTCTTTCCATTTCTTGTAATTCCTGAAACAGTTGACCTTCTATCTGGCCTTCGGTTATGTTAGAGGGTATTGTTAATGGTTTTTAGGGCTTTACACATATTGAAATATTTGAGCATTGTAGGTGGTCTAAAAATGGAAAATAGTGGAGTACCTTCTCAAAGAATACCATATCCCCAATGCCTAGCTGGACCATTATGATGAAAAAACGCTGCTGCTGTATGTAATTAGTGTATCTGATCAACTTGAGTACAAAAAAACTTGTGTAATTTCATAAAACTTGTCTTTGTGGCTTTACTAAGAAAAATGAGCTTTCTCAATTTGTACATATACACTGCAAATGGACTTTTTTTATTTAATTAATTATTGGCTACTGATTTTGAATCATTTTCCACATAGTATTGAGCACATCAGTTTTATACAGGGAAATTGTACAATGGAATATTTACACTTCACACACAAGTATGGAAAATTAACCATTTGATCGCAGCATAGATGGAATGAATACAGGTATGCTTACAACAATAGTCAGATCAGGTACTTTGTCAGGAGCATTCAAATAAAAATATAGATTTACTTATATTAGGGTCTACTTGTACTTGGGCATTCTACATGAAATTTTTTGAATAATATATGCTCTTTCTGTTTTGAAAGAGGCCAAGGGAGTTCATTTTGGCCCTTTGGCCCTTTATTTTAAGTGCTCATCTATCTCGTTCATGAATTAGTATAATATATATTCAAATAATGGAAAATCCTGGATAGAATTAACAATATTACGAGAAAGAAAGCTGCTACTCACTATCTAGTGGAGATGCTGTGTCGCTGATACACACAACAACGACTCTCACAATTCACACACACACACACACACACACACACACACACACACACACACACACACACACACACACACACACACACACAGCAACATTGCATCATGGGAGTGGCAACTGGGTGGGGGTATGGAGGATACTGGGGCAGGGAGGGAGGGGGGAAGTGATTTAGAGTAAAGTGCTGCAGGTTAGACCACGGGCAGGGGAGAGGTGGGGAGGGTGGCAGAAGTAGCAGAAACGGAGGGAAATAAAAAGACTGGGTGTGGTGGTGGAATAATGGCTGCATAGTGCTGGAACGGGTGCAGGGAATGTGTGGGATGGATGAGAACAGTGACTAATGAAGGTTGAGACCAGGAGGGTTATGGGAATATCGGATGTATTGCAGGGAAAGTTCCCACCTGCACAATTCAGAAAAGCTGGTGTTGGTGGGAAGGATCTATATAGCACACACTGTGAAGCAGTCATTGATATATCATGTTTGGCAGCATGTTCAGCAACAGGGTGGTCCACTTGTTTCTTGGTTGCAGTTTGTTGGTGACCATTTGTGTGGACAGACAGCTTGTTGGTTCTCATTCCTACATAGAATGCAGCACAGTGGTAGCAACTTAGCTTGTAAAGCACATGACTAGTTTCACAGGTAGGCCTGCCTTTGATGGGATTAGTGGTGATGGTGCCTGACCTGGAGTAGGTGGTGGCAGGAGAATGTATGGATGTAGGTGTGTTACAGAGGTATGAACCATGAGGTAAGGGATTGGGAGCAGGGGTTGTGTAAGGATGGGTACATTATGTAGGTTCGGTGGATGACAGAATACCATGTGAGGCATGGGAAGGATAGTGGTCTGGATACATCTCATTTCAGGCCACGACAAGAGGTAATCAAAACCCTGGCATAGAGTGTAATTCAGTTTCTCCAGTCCTGGGTGATGCTGAGTTATGAGGGGCATGGTTGTCTGTGGTCAGACAGTGGGATTTTGGGAGGTGATGGGAGACTGAATAGATAAGGCATGCAAGATTTGTTATTATACAAGGTTGGGAGGATAATTATGGTCAGTGAAGGCTTCAGTGAGGTAGTTAGATTGGGGCTGCTCATCACTGCAGATGCGGTGACCAAGTGGGGATAGGCTATACGGAAGGGACTTCTTGGTATGGAATGGATGGCAATTGTTGAAGTGGAGGTATTGCTGGTGGTTAGTAGGTTTGATATGGACGGAGGTACTGATGTAACCACATTTGAGGTGGAGGTCAACATCTAGGAAGGTAGATTGTTGGGTTGGGTAGGACCTTGTGAAGCAAATGGGGGAGAAGTAGTTGAAGTTCTGGAGGAATGTGGATTGGGTATCCTTATCCTCACTCCAGATAGCAAAGATGTAATCACTGAATCTGAACCAGGAGTGGGGTTTAGGATTCTCTGTTTTTAGGAAGGGTTCGTTTATATGGCCCATGAATAGGTTGGCATTAGATGGTGCTATGAGGGTGCCCATAGCCATACCCTGGATTTGTTTGTGGGTAATGCCTTCAAAGCAGAAGAAATTGTGTGTGAGGATAAACTTGTCATGGTGAATAGGTTGTTGGTTTGGAATCTGTCAATCTTTGGGAAAGGGAGTGTTCAATAGCAGGAAGGCTATGGGCATTAGGAACATTAGTGTACAGCGAGGTGGCACCAATAGTGAGAAGCATGGCACTTTGTGGTAAAGAGTCAGGAACTGTGGAGAGTCAGTGAAGGAAATTGTTCAAATGCCTCTGAGCACTACGGGACTTAACTTCTGAGGTCATAAGTCCCCCAGAATTTAGAACTACTTAAACCTAACTAACCTAAGGACATCACACATATCCATGCCCGATGCAAGATTCGGACCTTCAACCATAGCGGTCGCGCGGTTTCAGACTGTAGTGCTTAGAACCGCTCGGCCACTCTGGGTGGCTGGAGGAAATCGTTGGTGCCTTTTAAATAGGAAGGTATGTTAGGGGTAATAGATTGTAGGGGTTGGTCTATGAGAGCAGCAATTCTCTCAGTAACCGGCCACAATGGGGCGTCTTGGGTGATTAGGTTTATGGACTTTAGGAATCATGTAGAAGGTAGGATTTATTAGTGGAGTGAGAGAGTTGAGCAGAGGCATGGACTCCAGGGAGAGGCTCTGAGGTGGGCATAAGGATTTGAGTAGTGACTGGAGATCTTGCTGGATTACTGGAATGGGGTCGCTGTGGCAAGGTTTGTAGATAGAACGGAGGGGTATCTGTTGAGAGGCCAGACAAACATGTGGTTCCTGAAGAGGGGCAGCAGCCTTTTCAGTAGTTGCAGGGGCAACAGTCTGGATGATTGATTGATCTGGCCTTGCAACATTAACCAAAACGGCCTTGTTGTGCTGGTACTGGGAAAGGCTGAAAGCAAGGGGAAACTACAGCCGTAATTTTTCCTGAGGACATGCAGCTTTACTGTATGATTAAATGATAATGGCGTCCTCTTGGGTAAAATATTCTGGAGGTAAAATAGTCCGCCATTTGTATCTCCAGGCGGGGACTACTCAGGAGGACGTCATTATTAGGAGAAAGAAAACTGGCGTTCTACGGATCGGAGCGTGGAATGTTAGATCCTTTAATCGGGAAGGTAGGTTAAAAAATTTAAAAAGGGAAATGGATAGGTTAAAGTTAGATATAGTGGGAATTAGTGAAGTTCTGTGCAGGAGGAACAAGATTTTTGGTCAGGTGAATATAGGGCTATAAATACAAAATCAAATAGCGGTAATGCAGGAGTAGGTTTAATAATGAATAAAAAAATAGGAGTGCGGGTAAGCTACTACAACCAGCATAGTGAACGCATTATTGTGGCCAAGATAGACAGAAAGCCCATGCCTACTAGAGTAGTATAATTTATATGCCAACTAGCTTTGCAGATGATGAAGAAATTGATGAAATGTATGATGAGATAAAAGAAATTACTCAGGTAGTGAAGGGAGACGAAAATGTAATAGTCATTGGTGACTGGAATTCGTCAGTAGGAAAAGGGAGAGAAGGAAACATAGTGGGTGAATATGGATTGGGGCTAAGAAATGAAAGAGGAAGCCGTCTGGTAGAATTTTGCACAGAGCATAACTTAATCATAGCTAACACTTGGTTGAAGAATCATAAAAGAAGGTTGTATACATGGAAGAATCCTGGAGATACTAAAAGGTATCAGATAGATTATTTAATGGTAAGACAGAGATTAAGGAATCAAGTTTTTAATTGTAGTGGATTTCCAGGGGCAGATGTGGACACTGGCCATAATCTATTGGTTATGACCTGTAGATTAATACTGAAGAAACTGCAAAAAGGTGGGAATTTAAGGACATGGGATCTGGATAAGCTGAAAGAACCAGAGGTTGTACCGAGTTTGAAGGAGAGCATAAGGGAACAATTGGCAGGAATGGGGGAAAGAAACACAGCAGAAGAAGAATGGGTAGCTCTATCAGTTTAATGTGATGTAGGTGATATTATTATATATATATAATATTATCGAAATCGAAGAGGATGTAGGTGAAGATGAAATAGGAGATATGATACTGCGTGTAGAGATTGACAGAGCACTGAAAGACCTGAGTCGAAACAAGGCCCCGGGAGTAGACAAGATTCCATTAGAACTACTGACAGCCTTGGGAGAGTCAGTTCTGACAAAATTCTACCATTTGGTATGAGACAGGTGAAATACCCTCATACTTCAAGAAGAATATAATAATTCCAATCACAAAGAAAGCAGGCGTGGACAGATGTGAAAATTACCTATCAGTTTAATAAGTCACAGCTGTAAAATACTAAAGTGCATTCTTTACAGACGAATGGAAAAACTTATAGAAGCCGACCTCGGGGAAGATCACCTTGGATTCCATAGTAATGTTGGAACACGTGAGGCAATACCTACCCTAAGACGTATCTTAGAAGAAAGATTAAGGAAAGGCAAATCTACGATTCTAGCATTTGTAGACTTAGAGAAAGCTTTTGACAATGTTGGTTGTAATACTATCTTTCAATTTCTGAAGGTGGCAGGGGTAAAATACAGGGAGCGAAAGGCTATTTACAATCTGTACAGAAAGCAGATGGCAGTTATAAGAGTCGGGGGGTATGAAAGGCATGCAGTGGTTGGGAAGGGAGTGAGACAAGGTTGTAGCCTGTCCCCGTTGTTATTCAATCTGTATATTGAGCAATCAATGAAGGAAACAAAAGAAAAGTTCGGAGTAGGTATTAAAATCCATGGAGAAGAAATAAAAACTCTGACAGAATTACAATGTCATCGGCGAACGTCAGAGACAGCAAAGGACTTGGAATAGCAGTTGAACAAAATGGACAGTGTCTTGAAAGGAGGGTATAAGATGAACATCAACAAAAGCAAAACGAGGCTGATGCTGAGGGATTTTTGTTTAGGAAATGAGACACTTAAAGTTGTAAAGGAGTTTTGCTATTTGGGGAGCAAAATAACTGATGATGGCCGAAGTAGAGAGGATATAAAATATAGGATGGCAATGGCAAGGAAAGCGTTTGTGAAAAAGAAAATTTTGTTAACATCGAGTATAGATTTAAATGTCAGGAAGTGGTTTCTGAAAATATTTGTATTGGAGTGTAGCCATGTATGGAAGTGAAACATGGACGATAAATAGCTTAGACAAGAAGAGAATAGAAGCTTTCGAAATGTCGTTCTACAGAAGAGTGCTGAAGATTAGATGGGTAGATCACATACTTAATGAGGAGGTATTGAATAGAATTGGGGAGAAGAGGAGCTTGTGGCACAACTTGACTAGAAGAAGGGATCGGTTGGTAGGACATGTTCTGAGACACCGAGGGATCACCAATTTAGTATCGGAGGGCAGCTTTGAGGGTAAAAAACGGCGAGGGAGACCAAGAGATGAATACACTAAGCAGATTCAGAAGGATGTAGGTTGCAGTAGGTACCGGCAGATGATGAAGCTTGCACAGGATAGAGTAGCATGGAGAGCTGCATCAGACCAGTCTCAGGACTGAAGACCAAAACAACAACCAATATTGTCTAGATTCTCCAGTAATAATAAACATGCAAGGTGTACGATTGCTCCTATCACACCTCCTTTTATACTCTAAAAATCCACAGTGATGGCACATGATCACCCCAATCAAACTATTTTGTGAGCTGGATGTCCATTGTACTAATGCACCAATACCCCCAAGGAGGATGAAGCATTTTATGTGTTAAACTGTACCCAATTATAAGGGGGATATTTCCAGAGTCGGTGTCCAATGTTATGAGATTAGGGCTGCAAGTGTAATATTTAATTCTAATTACAGCGATAAATAAATTTTGCTGGTTTCCTAGGACGACGCGGTTTCGAATGTGAGGCGTGTGCCAGAGGAGGCATGTGGCCAGAACAAATGGGCTTTTCTGGCAATCGGTGGTTACAACGAGAAGTTCCAGTAGGCCAGCTAGTCGGTTATTGCACACAGCTACAGGAGTAAGTCCCAGCCACAGTGCCCTTTCGATAGCTAAACAGCAAACTAATACACAGTGTGCATTGGGCTGTCTCTGTGATCGCATGTGTTGCATGTATTCCCCTTGGAAAATTGAGTCATTCAATATCGATAACTGCCAAGTGTTGGCAATGAACGTGTTGATAACATCCTAATTCCTACCACTCCAATCACTTCCAGACGCCCTCCACGTCAGGGTGGTGCACTCTGGCGGACACACGCGTCCACCAAACTGGCTACGGCCGTCCGACCTCTGAGCGT
Source organism: Schistocerca gregaria (assembly GCF_023897955.1). Taxonomy (NCBI): domain Eukaryota; kingdom Metazoa; phylum Arthropoda; class Insecta; order Orthoptera; family Acrididae; genus Schistocerca; species Schistocerca gregaria. The sequence continues at coordinate 3,566,888 of NW_026061803.1, read as the reverse complement.
TGGCGCTGGTTGCTCATGAGGAGATTGGCGAGTGACGTGTGGACACTGGGCATGTGCATTCAGGATGTATTTCAGCGATATCCAACATCTGGCCATGACAACTACTGCTACGGCCTGGATTGTGGTATTTTCTGTGTCTTTGTCCTATCCCCTAACACACCCTTTCTCCTCCTCCTCCTCCTCCTCCTCCTCCTCCTCCTTCCGAATGTAGTGGAGAGAACCAATTTAGGAATTCTATAAAGGTTTAAAAATCCAATCGCAATATCCAATCCCCGTTTAATCAATTTATTGTTGTTGCTTTATTGCGAGCACACATACCAGTCCGAAATCTCCACAGATTTTCTATGGACACAGCATGCAGCTGAGCTGAAATTTGAAATTTTCAGCTACCTCCAGCTTAATGGACTTTCTATAAATGACTTAACTGTATCAGTATACACCAATAGGAGGCAACGGGAATAAATAACAGTAGGGTTCGGAAATTGGGAAGCTGTAGGATCGAATCCCATCAAATATTATAATCCTAGTAATCCACCAATAGAAAGCAACGGAAAACTGTCCCACACGAAGGGCATCGATTTAATTAATTAGACAATCAATCTGATGGAGATATTACCTCACTCTAAGAAATGCACAGGTGGGGTTTACTAGGTAAATGCTGCTTTGTGTGTGATTCGATCCGACCATGGCCAATGGTGAATGCAGTCCTAGCAGGGTTACACTACAGGACATGACCGGTTGTGAGGAGGGGGGGGGGGGGGGGGTGGAGGGAGAGATAGGGTGATAGGGGAAAGAGAGAGAGCGCATGTGCTTGAACAGGAATTTCTCAGCAATCAAATAATAAAGGACAGCCACCATCAGAAGCTCTTTTGTTTGGGGATTACTGCAACGTCTGCTCTCATAGTGGCCAGTCACGGACCTGAGCAGGGGTAGCGTGGCCTCCACATATAGTAATACGTGGAATGACAAGCCCAGTGAAGTGTTTGGGAGTGTGGGCTAAAAAAAAAAATTTCGAAGTTGTTTAATATACCAAGTATCTTCTCACCCTCAAAGAATTTGTAGGGAATGGAATTTTGTGTATTTAAATATTTAAAGTAAATAAATGAACTATATGATATACACTGCCTTGTATCCCTTTAATTGTTTAAATAAAGAATCTTTCACACATTGTCTTGTGTATGAGAAACTTTTTAACTCTTTATTTGGCAAATGGTGAAAATAAAAAGAAATTAAGTGCTTATATCTATTTATTATACTTAAAGAAATACAATTCAGTCAGTCTTAGAAATTTTTGACAAAAATTATGAAAATTATGAAACGTTGCTTACAAGCAACATTGCCAGCAGTAGATCACACTTATACATATTATAGGAAAAAGGAGTTTGCCGATAACCTGAAGCAAAATGTTTGCCGTACGTGAATAATTTAATTTATAAACACATTTATGCATTCCTGCTGTGTAATAGAACTGTTTCATTTTCCCTTCTTGTTCTTCTTGCAATGGAATTTTTGGAAACAGTTCCTCTTTGGATCGAAGTACAATACTAGATTGCAATTGGAACACATGACTGTAGAATATTCAGACGGACAATAACGACAACGACCTTTGGGACCGTATACGGGCCAATGCTCCATATTATCAAATCGGGCATCTTGTGTAACAGTCGGAGCTGTTGCCTTCCTCCTCTTCTTTTATGGTGGTGGTTTGTCTGTTGAAGGTCTTCCTACTTTACTTTTACCTGAAAATATCAAACCATTGGCAGTATCTGCCCTAAATGACTTTGATGAGGTCTTTTTGTCCAGAGATTCTCTTCGAAAAATGCAGGCAAGCATTTAAAACACTCAGATCTAGAATAAATCTAAACCATCTCATGTACCATCGCCTAGTTTTCATTGGTACTCTGTAGAGCTCTATCAGCATACCAGCAAGATCAACTCCTCCCATGTGCTTGTTGTACTGACGTACATTACTGGGACAGGGCACATCAATTCTTTTTTGATTGCTGTCCCATCGTTTTCCTTTTGAGAGTGGTTGGACACCAAAAAACGAGCTTGCAAGTGTCACGATTTTATAGCCTGCCCACCTTACTAAAATGAGGTCGGAGTGACTGTCCTTCCTGTAGTCATAGCTGACTCGTCATTCAGTAACCGCTTCTCGTCATGTAGAGGACAGTTCTTTATTCAGTTCTTCCTTATGGTGCCCATGGACTCAATGTTTTGATGTTTTTTAAGTATGTTTTAAGTTCAAGGCTGCAAAATAAATTGTCAAAATAAAAGTATTCCAATTCCATTATTTTCACGTCATCAGCAAGATCAGTTATCATCCCCTTGCCAGTATAGGGAAGAAAATCATAGACAACTCTAGACACACCAGCACGAACAAAAATCTTAAAACGCCACTTGTGTGGCTTATTTGAATATATTGGCGCAAATTACCTGCTCTTGTACCTTTATATGCAACCATCTTCTCATCTGTAGAAAATGCCAACTCTTGTTTCTGCTCACGGCAGTTCTATACAATTGACTCAAGAACAGGTCTTATTTTCAAAAGTCTTTCAGAACAGTTCACAGCATTCTCATTGCTCGTAAAATGCATGTATCGGCGGAGTTTCTGAAAGCGCTTCAAACTGAAAATGCTGGTGAATTTTTCACAGTTCATTGACTGAGACCAATAGTCAGTCTACTAAGACATAGAAACAAGACCCATGTATATCAGAACACCGAAAAATTGTTCTATTTAATTTATATTGCTGTTTACTGACGTGTAGTTCGTTGGTCAGAGTTTAAGTTCGTTTCATGCACAATTTTGTCAATTAGTTCTGAATCAAAGAATCTTCTGAAATAACCCAGTGGTGTATTGCCTTCATCAGAAAACACAGGAGAGAGACTTTCTGCCCTAGCAGTTGTATCTTCCTTCACCCACATGTAAGTGACTGCTTTTGTAATTTACTTTTTCACTTGACTGCCACTTGCACTAGAAGGATTCACTGCAGAAGGTCCTTGCACATGTTCAGCTTCTGAGATTTCACTTCCTAAATCAGAATCAGTGTCTGGTATAACTTGGTTATGGAACTGAGATTGACGCTCTGGAATCACTACAGCCTGCCAAAGCTTCGAGTTCAGTGTCATCAGATTCACTTAGATCAGACAAAGCCGGGTTTTCTAGTGGAACTACTATTCCTCTCGCTTTTTCGATTCCATAAAATATTCTGGGATCCATTGCTAAAAAGCCCCTAAAAATAAAAATATCTTCTCTGTCACACCGTAAACATGTGTAATATACTAATGGCACATGTCCCAACTATAGGCAATGTTGCTCACAGGCAACATAAAAGTTTTATACTACTTACGTATTTCCAAACAAAGATTGAAATATTTCTGCTGTAAACTTACCTCTGGGTATATCTTGCCAGTAATCTTAGCAGTTTTTCTTCAATCTATTTAAATCCACTCTTTTAGAACCAAAATAAGACACCTCTGTTGCTCACACGAGGAGATCTCTGTAACACCACTGCACAAACTGCTATCTCGTGTGGAAAACCTTAAGCTATTACAAAAACTGGCGTTGGCAGTGTGTAAAGGAATGTTGCCTGGAGGCAGTAATGCCAGTAAAATGCACTGGGAAGAGTTTGTTGTCCCATAAGGCCAAGGTAAATGTGATGTTGCTTGAAAGCAACACTGCCAAATAAAGGGTTAAACAATATTCCATACACTGCAATCAATTTTCCACCTGCTAGCCAATCAATTGGGTCTTTTTCTAGACAAATTCCTGGAGGGGGAGGGGAGGGGAGGGGAGGGGAACTGCTGGGGGTGTCCCAAATAGGGAGAGGTTAATTAATTGGTCGATTTAATTAATTAGTCAAATGGGTCCATATCATAAGTGTGCTTGCATTGCGAGACAATTTCCAGAGGGGTGGTGGAAAAGGAGGAGAAGTGGGGAGAAGGAGAGGGAAGGGAGGAGTGTGGAGGGTTTCTTGGAATGACGGATTATCCTCAGATGGTCATAATCCACTTAGCAAAATAGTAAGTTAAGGACTTGTCAATCAAAAGAGACCAATAGGTTTTCCACTGAATGTATGCTTGCTCCTGATGTAGGCAACCTGCGCTAACAAAATGTGCTGATCCTTTCCTTACCCAACTACTCCTGTTCACAGATAAATGTGAGTTCACTGGGGAGGGACTGTGTTCTGAATTCGCTAAACAGCCATGTCTGGCAGCCAAAAACCCTCATGCTAAGCACATTCCGAGGCTTCGGTGCCTGTTGGATATTTGTTTGTTGGCAGGCATTCCAGACTGTCGTGTAACTGGGCCGTACCTCCTTCCACTCTAACTGGTCTTGCATATCTTATGTTTCTACAAAAGATATTGGGGCCGTTCTTGAAAGTTGTGCCACTGATTGCCCATCAGGAAATGTGGTTTAAGCATGATGATGCACCAACTCGCTTGTATCGTGCAGTTCGCAGACATCTGAACAAACGATATGGTGACAGATGGACAGGGCGAGGAGTCTTAACACAAACAAATGTGCTTAAGTGATAAACAGGTGTTCCGTTATGTTTCATTTCGAATTGTTTTGTATTGCCTTATGCGTAATTTAATCCCTCAAACAGAAGTGGATGAGTTAAAAATCGAAGTTGAAACCATTGTAGAACTGAAACGGTACATTCCTGGGCATGGGTTTGTACTCAAAATATTCTTTCCTGTCTCCCTTCTACAAGTCCTAGAAGTTTGTCCGAACACCTGGCATTCAGATTTTTTGTTCGACTATCGATCGTTTATATGCTTGGACAGCGTTTTGTGTCTGTTCTTAGTTTTGACAATTATTAGCGAAAAGTGTTTTACCGTGGAACACACTTCAGACTTTCACACTTTAAAAGACCTTTACTCCATTTTGTTATTCTATTTTGAAATGACAGCATTCACTTTAGGAGTGGTGCACTTTCTTTCTGAAATTACAATTACTCCGGAAAAGTAAGATTTTTGACAAATGAGAGACTGTTCCAAGATACAACATGGTCATGTTCCTATGTACAAATATCAGTTCAAATCGCTGCAATCGAGAAAAAATTTTGTCAGTAGTCTATTTCTCTATGAGAAATGTCTTACGTTATTACTCTACTACACAAGAATAATCAGCAAGCGAAATCAATCGTTTTATCAAAAACCAGTTAGAAGTTAACAACGATCTGAAATAGAAGCTGTTGCAGCTATCACAAATTTCCCTTTTCGAGACAGGTAACTTCGTTAATACATTACATAAACTTACTTCTTTTGCAAATCTCATATACTCCATGGTGCAAGGTCTTCCGTTTGAAGGTACGAGATGGTTTGTGACTCACGAACTATAACTTATTCATCCACACGTTATGTAACTAGTCAAAATTTAACAATATTTTATTCACCACAAAATTCTTTAACCATAGAACAGACAGTATCCTCCAAATATCTTTAATATATTACACAACACTAAATATGTATAACTCGTTATATTTGCAAACCCTGCAGAAAACAAAACCTCAGGCCCCACAACAGCAGCAGTCGAAAATGCCAGGAACTACTTACCGCGTCCTCTAGTACGCGTTGCTTCATATAGTTCTAAAATCGGTGACTAACTGAAACACCGACCAAGAAAGAAGATGTGCTTGTAGGTACACTATCCTATGCCCCCCCCCCCCCCCCTTATTCTCATATTGTCATAGCCGGAGCAGCAGAAACCGATATTGCTTACATACAGTTGTAGTCAGTTTCGTATTATAGGATCCCAATCACATTTCTTTGGAATAGTAAATAGCGTTTTCAGGAGCTCTTAATTTTAGTCTCTGAAAGTACCGGTTCACATGCGATTAACTTTAATCTTCAGCATATACTCGACAAATGAAGATCAAGTACTTTCAACTAAATTCAGTCCTTCATACAATAAAGGAGCCGCCACAGTGGTATGGAATCAGCTCCCGTGGTCTCACTTCACCCCAATAGACCCCGTCAGACCTTTTTCGTTTTCGATTATAGTGCTTTGCGAAACTCCGGGCCAGAGTAACTTTCACATGTTGTGTCACTGTCAAGCAAAATAGAAATAATTGTTGCTGCATGGTACAGATGGTAACAAAGAAACATGCAATGATACGAACATAACTGACGTTTTTGTTCAAAGACAGTAGTCACATTGCAAAAGGCAGAACGTGTTCTCCATAAAGCATCTGATCACCAAACACAGCTATGCGTGCTCTGTAACCAGCTCCCAAGCTGGGCACGAGGTTGGTAAGGAAATGTGGTAGAGCGTTCCATTCCTCAACAAGTTTGACTGAGAACTCTGGATGGTAGGTGGAACATGTAGGCGAGCTGCGGTATGCATCCCCAATGCATAACGACGTGGCCCACGGGGTTTAAGTTTGCCGAACATCCACTCATTCAAAGACCTCCTACACCAGTGCTTTCGATGCGATCACGCATTGTCGTCCTTAAAAGTACAGTGAGGGTCGCATACAGCCTTAAAAGATACGCATGGGAAACGAATGCAGTGTCACAATGCCGCTGACCTGCGAGTGTACCATGATCAATTTGCCCAACCAACGGTATGCCTCTCCAAAACATAACATGTGAGCATCGGAACGATTATATGGAGAATTCTCATCGTATCCTCATATGGCCAGAAGTGGGAGCACGTAATGCACCCAGGAACGTCGCCGAATTTCAAGATCACTTACTGCCCTCCAGTTTTTGAGAAGCAAGACGACCCGCAAATAATAACTATAACCTCTTCTATTCGTAAGCTGTTCATCGCAAGGAGACGGTATTTTCGTTGTGCACAGCGGCCAAAATGAACGATCAGTTACTTAACACAATTCGCTCGTCTTGTATGATTATAGAGATCGTTTATTTATTGGCGAGAGATAGTAATTTCGATTTTCCCTTGGTTTGTATTGTTTCAAGATACAGAGATCACAGCTTCCGCAGCAAAAGGAGCAAAAAAGGTCATGCGGACATATGGCCGGAAATGCGTTCCCAGTGAGGTAGGCCATTTTGATGGCGAAGGTAAGAGATCATTATCAGAGAAGGTATCAATGACACTTGAGAGCGCACCAGACGAATGGGAATGTTCTGCCTCTATCAGTGTTCCAGCTGCACACTCTAGGGGGCGCAATGTTATCCACGAGGGCGGTGCACTCGCACTTTGTTATCAGGGGCTACGGCCGTGCACCGCAAAGTTATGTGCAGACTATGAACGTAACTATACAGACGATTTTGGTAGGCTTTACGTTAGTCAAATATTCGAATCAGTTACATTTTTTGAAAATTTGAAGCAAGCCATGTTAATAAGCCAGTATCTTTCACTACTACCTCATTTATCGCTTTCGCCGGCCGTTGTGGCCGATCGTTTCTAGGCGCTTCAGTCCGGAACCGCGCTGCTGCTACGGTCGCAGGTTCGAATCCTGTCTCGGGCATGGATGTGTGTGCTGACCTTAGAACTACTTAAACCTAACTACCCTAGGTCTATGGGACTGATGACCTCAGATGTTAAGTCCCATAGTACTCAGAGCCATTTGAACCATTTATCACTATCTCTGTTGGTGTCTCGTTGTTTACATTGACAATAATTCATTAAGATCATAAGAAAGAACTAATTCATTGACCAGAGACTGTTGAATGACGTAAGTCTGTCACCTGTCATAATGTTTTTATTGTACACTAGCTGACAGCCGGCACTGTCGGTCGGGGTGTTCACTTTGCTAGTTTTCCACAACGAGGAACCTTGCACGCACACCTGCCAGTAGGCTCGGCGTGGGATGATGCGCTTGGCACAGCTGCTTCGAGTATCTGCACGCCTCTGTGGCGAGGCCTACAACCGTTTGCGCCTCATAGTTGAAAGCTGCCAAAAGCGCTGCCTGGAGTCACTTCACTCGACTGCACGAGTGGCTCGGCAGTAAAGAGTCCTACAACGATGCATTCATGTAGGCGCATTCAGCGGCGTATGTCGATACCGTCAGCAAAATATGTTGCTAACAGAGTGAGCAGCAAGGATAAATATAAACATTAGGCACACTCCGGCAGTTCTTCACACATCTTGGTGTTCATGACGTCGGATCTCCCGAATCATGTGTGGCATCATGATATAGTTTTGTATGTGCCTTTCGCTGCGAATGTCTGCGAAATTTGTTACGAATAGAGTTAGTAGTACAGAAGCAAATTTCAACATCAGGCATGGTGCGGCTGATTTTCATGCATCTCATCGTTTATGATGCCGCACCTCCTGAATTATGATTGTTACCTGTCAGTAAGTGGTATGTGCACAAACTTTGGTCCATATCAGTCCAGTGGTCTAGGGGGAGATGTGCCACATATGTACATACATCAATTTTTTGTAATATGTGTGGGTTCTTTCCACGTAAACAGTGCAGTTACAATCGTCTACTGTGTGTATCTGAATAACCCAATTCCTTCTGTCCTTCACTTGAGACAGTTCCACACCACCAGTCAGAGACGTTAATCACACCTACCGTTATCTAAGATTAACACAGCTATTTCATGGAGACTACGAAAATATTCAGATTTCGTAAGTCCCCCAAATAAAAAATAAGAGTAGTCATAACAGTTATGAGAGAACTAGTTCTGTATTTGTTTTTCGCATTTACCACTACATATTTCCCGTGTGTCTTTCCTAAAATAAGCTCGTATAGCATATAGAAATAGTACTGTGTTTACGACACAATAAATTCTTTTAAAGCTGAGGGCCTCATGAGCTAAATGAAGAAGAGAGTTTCAACTACATCGTGAGGCATAATAAAGAGCGATTTTTGAAAAGCTGTTAAATAAAGACACTTTTTCTATTTCATAATCTTAAAATATACGAAAAATTATTTTCTGTAACAGTAAAACGTCAGTTACTTTTTCACCGAGCGAGGTGGCGCAGTGGTTAGCACACTGGACTCGCATTCGGGAGGACGACGGTTCAATCCCGTCTCCGGCCGTCCAGATTTAGGTTTTCCGTGATTTCCCTAAATCGCTTCAGGCAAATGTCGGGATGGTTCCTTTGAAGGGCACGGCCGATTTCCTTCTCCATCCTTCCCTCACCCGAGCTGGCGCTCCGTCTCTAATGACCTCGTTGTCGACGGGACGTTAAACACTAATGTCCTCCTCCTCCTCCTCAGTTACTTTTTCAAGATAACTGTCTTATTATGGCGTCCGCTTAGAAGCACGCATTCCTCCAGCCAGACCTTGTACTGGCTCATCACACTTCCTGTCGCATCCACTCTTTCAGGGCTTCAGTTGTTCGAGGTGGGTTATCTTGCTAAACTTTCCGCTTCAGATAACCCCAAAGAAAAAGTCACAAACATGTGTCGTCCAGTGAACGAGAGGGCCATGCAATGTACCCATTTCGGGAGGCCATATCTTTGGAAACAAACGACTGACTATATTCATGCTTACTAGCGTATCTCTGCGAAGTCACTGTTACAACTTAAAAATAGTTTGGCCTTATGATCCCTAATTGAAGACATTACGAACCACACAGTAACTTTTGCCCAGTGCAGTGGTTGCTGATGCAGTTCTCTAGTATTAACGTCACTGCAAAATCGAAAGTTCTGCTTGTTCACATAACTGGAGAGACGGAAGTGAGCTTCATCCCTCATCCACAAACGGTTTACAATGTCCTGGTCCCGAATAATCATGACCAAAACTTTTAATCAGAAGCGGCTGCGGATCACATAATCTATTCCCTTAAGGACCTGTACCGTTTAGATTTTGTAGGGGTGAAAGTGCAAATCCTGGGGTTAAATCCTTCCTACCGTTCTCTTTGAAATCCCAAGTTTAGCGCGCGTTTTTGCAACTTCACAGGTTCAAATGGGACCGCGGAAACTGCGACGCGACGCGACTGGGACGCGACACGCGCCTGCGCCAGGTCGCGCGGCTTTGTGGTAGCGGCGCAGTTTCTCGCGCCGCGCGTCACGCGGGTACTGACGGATGTGTGAGGCGGGGAGCGGGAGGGCAGTTCTGCCATATACTCACTTCGGCATGGCGCATACGGGCAGTGGAAGTATTGTCCATCCGAAGAGTACGGCCTGTAATGTAAACTGAAGTTTTCTATCACTGAGCAGTGTTCTTTTTTTCGCTGTTTAAGCGCTCCGTCCATTTTCGTTAGCACGTAATAGTTTTCATTTACATACATATGTACAGTTCTTTTGTTTTGTTTATTCTTTGTCAAAAAACCCAATGCACAGTTCAATAACCGGTGAGCCATTAGCCACTGAAAGTATATCGTCTGCCTCCACAATTTTTTCATAACGTAAGAAGGGACAGACGATTTACCGTGAGGGTAGTGAATAAGGAAGTAAGGAATATTATAAAATCGTGTCATCTAGAAGCAAGACAGGAAAGTAAAACAAGGTTACCTACTTGCTGCCTCTTATGCTGAAGTATCTCTGCGATCCATTACAAAAAGTCGGGAAGGCATAATTTCCACAGGTATGACCCCTTTGCGCTCCTGGTAAAAAGCGTCCGAGATAGTAAAACTTAAGTACTTCATATCATCATGTGGATATGGGTCTAATAAGAGACGTTATACTTCGTACATGTGGACGTGACATTTCCATTGCAAGCCCGAAATAGTCGAGAAGCCCTCGTAAATAACGATGTTTTAATCGGCTCGTCGTGACGAGGAAAAGTATTTCAGTGGTTGCATACACGCTATCAGCATTAATAAACTAATTACACAACAGGCTACACAAAGGAATTAGTGGTCGGTACTATTATAAAAGTAGGAATATCCTGAAAGAGTGTGGTGATATGTAGAAATGTAATGGTGACAATGTTTTCGGAACGATGTGAACTCTTCCTCTCACAAAGCATACTTTCTGGCTTCCGCATTCCTGTCGCGCGATTTATTCCCAGCTGCTGACGATACACTGGCCATTGTGTTGTGCCACGTATCAGTTGTTTACTTTTCTCAGTAACAACTATTTTATTCGCGAACCACGGACTGTCAGTTTGGCAAGGCGTTGGTGAGGAACCGCCATCAGTAGTGTGCGTGGTATCCCGCCTGAAGACCACGCTCTTCATTACTTTGCTATTGCTCAGATGAAGGAAAGGAATAAAACTCTTTGGTAAGTTTCCATTTCAGTCGCTCGGTGTTAAAAATAAAATGGGTTGTGAGATTCAACAAAAATTCCAACAGAATTAGCGATTTATTTTCGTGTGAGTTGTTAACCTCGTCTCATTCGAAGATGCAATACCATTTGCGAGTAACGGCCACACTTCTCTTGTTGAAGGGTTTGAGAGCACTTCTTTTGCCAAAACACAATATGATTTGCATAAACTCATTTTTGCAGCAGTTATTGTGACACACTGTTTTAGAAATCTGTCTCATTAAACAAGTAACTGGCGACCAGAGAGCCGAATATCTTATCAAAAAACTCATTGTGACGGTTTGTGGCAACATAAGAGAAGAAATTTCATGTTTACTTTCATATTAGGACACTCTTGTCTCACTAGCTGTCGATAACTCTAAAAAAATTAGACAGTGGAATGAAAAAAAATAAATAAATAGGGAAGTGTAACTACTGATATACCGTGATAGATAAGAAAGCTCAGTGTGTTTACGACGTGACAAAGTATGGTTCAAATGGCTCTGAACACTATGGGACTTACAATCTGAGGTCATCAGTCCCATAGAACTTAGAACTACTTAAACCTAACTAACCTAGGGGCATGACACACATCCATGCCCGAGGCAGGATTCGAACCTGCGATCGTAGCGGTCGCGCGGTTCCAGACTGAAGCGCCTAGAACCACTTGGCCACACCGGCCGGCGTGGCAAAGTACTCTCTTCCTTGTATCATTATTAACCAAAATCTTGTTTCCATGTCTCGAGCGGTTTAGGAAATACCAGTGATGAAGGAATATTTCATTCCCGTGGCGTAAGATTGGGAGTGAATGCTCTACATGGGATCCATTTTCTCGAAATCGAAGACAGATGGAGACCTCCTCCTAAGTCTAAACAAAAATTTAATATGTTAGCTGAATTTCATACTCATAAACATATGGTGTAATACGCACCAAACGCTAAATCATAGCGCCCCCTATTTTTCATTGCAAACTTTTTGAGTTTTGCGTAGTGACTTACTAAAATGTGTAGATCCCAGTAAGCATGACAATTAGCGAGATGATGGGCACTTGGCCAAGACGTTCACACATAAAGCTACAAGTACGGAAAAAAATCAAATATTTTCAGTGAATAGTTTCTGTAAATTATTAGAGAAAGATAAGAAGGTGCGCGCGCTTCGGTTCTGTCATTGCAGAGCGTCGCCAGTCGGCGCGTGCTAAGTACGGTGTACGTGTCGCAATATGCACTGCAGCCGCGCGACTAGTGCGGCACGTGCGTGTCGCGCTGTAGTGTCGTGTCAAGGCACACGTGCTATACGCGTTTCATTTGGCGTACACGTTCGATGTTTTTCAGGCGAGTGCACAGTTTTTGGTTTCCCCGTTGGCGCCGTCTCCTCAATGTTCCCCAGCCACTTTTTAATCGCCCAGGCAGGTGCACCGGCCGATTTCGATTAACGCTGAAGTGGTTGCGGATTGCACGACGTGCTAGCTGGTACGAACTACCGTTTTGATAAAATGCTTTGACAGTGTACGCTCCATTATGACTAAATGCTATTTCGCGTCAAACGTAACTGAAGCTTTCCCCTCCACCTCTATCCGACGCAACTTGATTTACTCGCTTTTTAAAATCGCTAAATATTATATCTCACTGTGCATAAAACTATAAAAAGGTAGCACGTGCAAGAATGTAATGAATCATGAAGAAATCCCAAGAAAGATCATCGAAATGCCAGCAAGATTATTACCGAAGTAGACGCCTTGTGATTAACCGAAGAACCTTAACTTGGAAGCCACGGTCACATTATTTGCTACTGGTGGATGTCTGCTCATGTCCGAGAAAAGTGAACTAATAATACAAATTAAGCCCATAATACTGAAGTAGCCAGATCAGTTATTCATGTTTTCCGAGTGAGCTACGTGGTGTGCTTACAATTTAAAGCCACAGTGGCCACAAGACGGCAGCCTTTTCTGATGAACGGAGTGCTCCAGTATTCATCTACAGACAAGAAAACGAAGTAAACGCGCTCTCATACGGCTTGTATTTGACTTTCTCTGCAGGAAAGCCACAACAACGACAAGACTAAAAAAATACTTGCATTAAGGTCTATGCCCATTCTGTTTGAATGTTTTTTGTTTTGTCATATTTTGCCTGATAAAGAGGTGATAGCTCGAAACGCGTTGCAATATTAAATAATTTAAGTAAGTGAACTGGTAGGAATTTCTGAAAAACCTGTTTGTAAAGTCCTGTGATAATATTCTTTTGTACTCGCTTTCGAAAGATGTATTCGAATCCAGGCGGATTGCTTCGGTTTACGCTTTCGACGACACCACCTCAGAATGGGTTTTTGATGTCGCCGTAGAGAACGTCACAACTACTTCTCACCTCAGTTGTGTACAAAACGGTGGGACCCCGAGTGAGTAAACAAAAGAGTTACTATAACGGATTCAGTTTTTAGACTACAATAACGCACCGATAACTGATTACCGCCCGAATGCACGGTTATTGGTTGCGGGACTGAATTAACGCAAAAGATAACAGCAGGAACGAATCGCCTTACGTAACAGGTTAAAGAGTGACTGATACGGCGCACTCGGAGTGTCTCTTAAAAACAGTGTAAATTACCAGTCTGTGTGAGAGGATCTCTTGAAAAATACTCACCCAGTAAGCAACTACGTCGTTCCACTATACGAAAGGTATCGACTGGCTTTATTACCTAATTCTGCCTCAAGTAAAACGTGTGAAAATGTAATTTTATTTACGTTTCGTACTCCTAACACAAAGTACCTCTTAGAAAGCCACCGAATGATTTTATAAAATAAGGGCAACAAAATATATTAGGAAAATACTTTAATCGGTCTTAATGATCAACTCCATTAGTCACGATACACTTCTGGCTACATTTATAAAGCTGGAACTGTTCTTCGGACAGATTCAAGCATTACCGCCACACTACTTCGGATGTCTGTTCGGATACCAACCACACAGCTACACCCAACTACCGTAAAGGCTACCTAAACCGTTCTGGGTTGAACTATTAGTACTACGTTTTTTTGAGGATCAACCTCAATAGCCACGAGGCTAACGATGTAGCTTGTATTCTTTTGGGAAACGATTTCGATAAGGGAGAAACCACGAATAGATCTTACATCAAACCTCCTCCAACCTTTCTGGTGCGATAGAAACGCTTGCATATAATTTTATATGCAGGGAACAAAACCAGATCTACACGTAGGGTGGAAAAAAGTTAGCATAAATCAAGAGAACCACCCACAACGTTAATAAATATTGAAGGCATCTTATGTTCGTCACTCTTCTTTCAACCTGTAGTGCAAAGTGTCGAATATTTCGAGAGGTGGGGCTGTCCACCAAAACAAGAAAAAAAATCCATTACACGTTGTAACATTACAGGACATATTGGGACATATTGAAGTATTCGATACTGTAGACTTTTAGGGGATGTCGATACAGATATGCAAAATGTAAAGGGAAACTTTGGTGATGTTTAAATATTGTACTGTGTCAATATTAGGACTTTTGCACAGAAAGAACAAAAATAGAATTAATGTAAATATATATTAGTGTTAGTAATCTATTTTCATTCAATTTTGTAATTATATTTCATTTTGTAAAAGAAAGACACACTGTTTGCTGTAGCTCTGATTAATTGTATAAATTATCAGTTTTGAGCTAAATTATTTCGTATAATATGGACAAGATACTTTTAAAAACTCTCCAGCTAACGAGAAAGTCTGTAAATGAACGTTTAATGCACACTTCTGGAACTTTCAATGGAGAAATTCTATATTATGATCGCAAAAATAGGAAAACTTGTGAAAACTGTTTCATAACCTAATTTCGAAAGACGATTTGTATCAAGAACTATTGCTAAAAAGATTTATTTACGTTTTGAAACACGATTTAAATCATTTTACATATAAATAGTTGTTCTAAATCACTCAAGAAATATCCAGAATCAAATGTCAAAATATTTCTGGGAACACCGGTACAAATCTGGTGAAGGTTATCCAGAAGCTGGTAGAAAAATGTTATGAAATCTATTTGTAAATAATGCTTGTAAGAATTTATATGTACTGATCCTCTTACTTACTTTAATCTGTACTAAAATTCTGTAATGTCTAATTTAGTTTTAAGTCGTGAATTGCTATCGTGTTCTAAACAAAACATTGTCAAAGACTCTCATTGTTTGGAAAGATATTAATACACCTAGGAGTTATCAGTTGCCAGTTCGGATATGCAGTGCGGTTAGCTCGGAGAGTCAGTTGTTGAGTCTGTGAAGTCTGTCAGTTCTGTTTGTATATAAACGTCTGTAACGAAGAATTACTTGTTGTCGTCAATATGAACTCAAGACCTTTTGCACGAAGCAGACACCTCCTAATGCAACGTTTTAACTTGGTGTTGAGGAGCTGAAATGTTATAATTTGGTGCAGAAAGTCCTGGGACGTTATAATTTGGTTGAGGAAGCTGGGATGTCATAATTTGGTGGAGGCGCTGGAGCTGGGATATTTTAATTTGGTGGAGGAAGCAGACTATTTGACGACCACCCAGTGATTCTTCTAAATAAAATACGTCTCTTCTGGGATCACAAGAAGTAAATACGTCGATTCTGGGGTCACTAGAAGAGGAGTGAATCAACCGAGTGAAACCATCCTGGAATTGAAGAAATTTCGCAAAACACGGACACCAACGACCGCCGACGGACACTAAGATAAGTAACTGCCTCCTAAAATAATGGAAAAAGACGCAGATTTCAGTACTGACAGCGGTGTAGCGAGTACACCTATTAGGGAAAGTGCTTCTGACAGTGTAGGAATGTTGGAAATGTTAAAACAAATGTTTTCAGAGTTAAACTCGAAGATGGACGATTCTCGTGCCGAATTACGTCAACAAATTGAACAGACACAACAGATGGACAGGTCGATTTCGAAGGCTGTGTGTGATTTAAAATCAGAAATAAACTCAAATACAGAACAGATTGCTCACACTAATCAGGTTCTCGAAGAATGGCGAATTACTTTTGAGTCAAACCAAAAAGAAGTTAGTTGTCGTGTGGACACGGTTGAGTTCAAAATTTCTGTCCTTGAAACTGATTTAAGTAACGAAATTTCAAATAACCAGTCAAAACTTAAAAAAGTTGTTGATTTTGTAAATGAGGAAAATTCTCAATTGAGAAATGAATTTGACCAGACAAAACGATTTTTTGAAAACGAAATTGAATCTTTCAAATCTGATACGGAATCTGATACGGACAAAAAGGTCACAGAAATTTGTAGTAGAGTAGGTAATGTCGAAAAAACTGTAGACGGAAAATTTGTAGAAATACAAGAAACTATGTTTCAAAAAGGTTTTAGTAATAGTTGTAATGGGATATGGGGAAATTTTCCAATTAAAACTTATCCCGGTGACAAGAATATACACCCAAAAGACTTCATGCAATTCTGCAAGGAGCAGTTCACGTCCATAATGACAGATAGTGTTAAGATAAAATTTGTAAAGAAATTACTTGATGGTGAGGCGCTTTCGTGGGCCAATCAGAATTGTTATGTGGAAATGTCCTTTGAAGATTTCGAAAAAATGTTTTCTAACCAAATTTTGGTCTGAAACTGAGCAAGCTCGAATCAAAAGTGAATTCTTGAATGGTCCTAGTTACAGAGAATCTGATGGGTCAATGAAAGCCTATTGTGAGAAGCAGTTGCAAAAATTAGTGCATCTGGATAAGCCATTTGATGAGCTAACTCAAATTGATGCACTAAACCGGAGACTTCCGAAAAGAGTACAATGGGGTTTAGTATATGGTCCAGATGAGTCCATACAACAATTCTTGAAATATGTGGACAAACTTGATAGAGCCTTTGAACAAAACAACACATTCAACGACTTTGTAGGTTCAGCACACAGAGGGTGGGAACCGAACCGTGCAAATAATAACAGTAATAGTGAATGAAGAAACTTTAACAACAGGGATAATTATAATAGCAATGACAGAAGAAATTTTGGTAGGAATGATCAGCACTTTAATTCAAACAGAGAATGGGAAAATCGAAACAGGTCCTGGGGTAATGACATGAGAGAAGGTAACCCGAGGCAGGGAAACGACAGACATAGGCCTTTAAACGACTAAATGCTCCACTGGGAGTCTGTCAGTTTGAGGCAAGGAATTTTCAAAATCAGGCTAATTTCACTCGGAACAGACAGCACTATAATCAGAGACCTAACCAGTATAGACAGTATGCTATGATCGATCTGTAGATAGAGGTAATGAAAAAATTAAATTTGACAGGAAATTTTGGAATGTCATCAGAGAAAATACTAGAAACAACTGTAATAGGAACCAGGCTACCGTTGATGAAGTAGGCCTAGAAGATGATATAATTGCAAATTTATATAATCAAGAAGAAGCACCTAATGCTGAAATGAAAGGTAAGAATAACTTTGATAATTTTGGATTGTACAAACGTATGTGTGGTGATGTTTTAGATGTAAGTTGTCATAATGATGTTCGTACTGAAGTTTCTGGAGAGTCTGATATTCATGTGGATGTGGTTGGTGAAGATGGTGTTGTGAGTAATGTTGGTGATACTAGTAGTGTTTGTAGTGTAAGCTCAGGCAATGATGATGATAATGTTGATGTTAAGGCTAATGGTGATTATGTACTAGAAGATTTTGATGGTGAATTGGATGGAATAGTTTATGTTGAGATTAAGGAGGATGTTATAAGCAATAGTGTTGAGAATAGTTGTGCCAGGAACTCTAACTACATTCCACATGAGAATCAGATTGTGCCAGTTCAGCTTAGTAATACATCAGGAGACAGGGGGGTTGATTGTGCTGATGCATCTGTGATTATTTTGAAATCTGTTTGGGACAAATTTAAAGATTACAGTGATGACAATGATGTTAAGATCAAATTAAGGGAAATTTGTGAACCAGTTTCTGCTTTTAAGCCTAATGAAATCATCAAACGGGGTACTAGTCAGGATGTGAGTGAGGTAAATAGTAATCCAGACATTCCAGTAAATTCCAGTAGACCTAGAAGTTTGAAGAAAGTATTGCCTAATAAAGGAAACCTAAATATGGAACAGAGGTATGATGAGATAGCAGAAGATCTTTTGTATGAAGAACAGGAAGAAAGGGAAAACACCACTATGGGTTGTCCATACATAAAAATTAAAGCTGCAGGTTGGGAAGGGTATTGTTTGATTGACACATGGAGTCCAATTAGTGCCATTTCAAGCAAATTAAGAGATATAATTAACCATGATCCTGACTTTGTTGAATTACCTGTTGTTGGAATAAAAATTAGAGGCATTACTGGCAAACTGAGCAAAATTGTTAATAGACAGATGTTGTTGTCCTTCAGTATAAATGATGTACAGTTTACCCAAGGATGTCCTGTAATAAGTGACCTAAATGAGAATGTACTGTTGGGTATGGACTGGATATTAAAAGCTAATGCAGCATTTGATTGGGAAAAGAGTTTGTTTACCTTTATTGATCCTAAGACGAGAGTATGTTCCAGTACTGACATGTCGGTTCAAAACTGTGCTGATAAGGGAATTGAAATTAGGGACGTTACATTTTCTAAAGACAGTGGTTATTGTGTAGATGAAATTACTGAGGATTATGATGATGGAGAATATGGGGATATAGTTCAAGAAAAATTACGGGAATCAGATAATTTGAACCAAGAACAGAAGGTAGAGTTAGAAAGATTATTGTGGAATTACTGTGATGTTTTTGATGATAGACCTGGCAGAGAAAAGAATTACCAATGTAAACTCAGGTTAAAACCACATGAGCCATTCTTTATAAAACCTTATAGTGTACCCATTGCAAAGAGAAAAGATGTAGAAAAGGAACTTCAAAAGATGGAAGAGTGGGGCATCATTGAGAGAAGTAAGAGCCAATACAATAATCCTTTGGTAGTGGTTGCAAAACGTGATGGCAGTGTCAGGCTTGTACTAGATTCAAGACACCTAAATAAGTATGTGGAAAGAGAGACCGATCATCTCGAGAATATAGACGAACTACTTCATAAATTTGAAAGAATGAAATATATGACCAGTTTAGATCTCACACCAGGATTTCACCAAGTAGAATTAGAAAATGATTCCAAAAAGTATACTGCCTTTTTGTATGGGGGAAGATGTTACCAGTATTGTGTGGTACCATTTGGGCTGAATGTCTCAGTAGCCGAATTCATTAGAGCACTTGACTTTGTTTTGGGAAAAGATCTTTTATCAAAATTAACTGTGTATGTAGATGACATTATGATCACTGGAGAAACTTGGGAAGAACATGTTAATACTTTGAGGGAGGTTTGCAATAGATTAAGGAAAGGGGGAATGTCACTTAAATTATCTAAATGTAAGTTTGGTATGAAAAAATTGAAGTTTCTGGGGCACAGTATTTCTGAGGATGGTATTTTGCCAGATCCTGAAAAACTCAAGGCAATTGCAAAATTCCCAATTCCAAAAACCAAGAAACAACTCAAGTCAATTTTCGGGATGTGCGGTTAGTACAGAAAGTTCATTAGTACCCAAGCTCTAATTGCTCCAAGTCTTAACAGATTGCTGAAGAAAACGCAATGTGGGTTTGGGATCAGGAATGTGAAGCTGCTTTTGAAGAAATAAAAACACAGTTATGTAACAGTAAAATTTTGTACCATCCTGATTTAAGTTTACCTTTTTGCATTATGGCAGATAGTAGTGATTATGGCCTAGGTGCTCACCTTTTCCAAGAAGTAAATATAAATGGGAAAATAGAACACAGGCCTATTGCTTTTGCTAGTCAAACCTTGAAAAAACATGAGAGGCAATACACTGTTACTGAGAAAGAGCTTTTGGCCATTTACTGGGCATTTTCTAAATTCAGAAATTGTTTATTGGGAAACCAGGTAGTTGTCTACACACACCATAAGGCATTAATTTATATTCAAGAATGTAGGTTGCATCATGGAAGGATTACCAGGTGGGCACTCTTGTTACAACAAATTAATTACTCAATAAAATATCTTAGAGGACCCGATAATGTAGTTGCTGATGCTTTATCTAGACTACCTGTGGGGGGTGACTTTGAAGATGACAGTGGGGAATGTGAAAAAGAATTCAAAATTATGTATTTAAGAGGGGTGGACAATGAACAAGAAATCAGAGACATTTGTAATGACATCCGACGGAATCAGAACCACGATGAGAACTGTAAACTGGTCAAAAGTTATTTAGGGAAATAGGGACATGAAAAAGTGGGAGATTATTACAAAATCTACAAAGGGATTCTATTCAAGAGAAACAGTGTAGATAGCGATGTATGGAAATTATGTTGGTCTGAACAGTACATCAATGTACTCATCAAGTACATTCATGAAAGTTTTGGTCATTGTGGGATTCAAAAGTGTATCCAGAAAATCCAAGAAAATGTGTACTTTAACAACATAGCCAGGAGGGTTAGAAAAATTTTAACGGGTTGTGACAGGTGCCAAAGAGTAAAAGTATCCAACCAAACTTGTCGAGGATTGATGCAAAACATCTTACCGAAAGAACAACACGAGTTTGACGCTGTCAAATTATATGGACCATTACCGAAGACCAGAGGAGGCTATTGCAACATTTTTGTTATGGTTGATGTTTTTTCAAAATTCATTAAGTCATACCCTCTTCGCAAGGCAAACAGTAAGAGCATTATTTCAAAAATCAGAGGAGACTATTTTGGCAGGGTTGGAAAACCTCAGAAAATATTATCAGACAATGGGACTCAATTTACTTCTGGAGTATGGAAAGCTTTTGTTGAAGATGAAAATATAAGTCACATTCTTATTTCAGCTTATCATCTGTCAGGAAACCCTTCGGAGAGATACATGAGGGAAATTGGGCGATTCTTTAGAACCTACTGCAATACTGATCATGCTAGTTGGATTGACTATGTTGAGAAATTCGAAGATGTTGTGAACAGCCTACAGCATTAGTGTTTTCGCCGTATGAAATACAGTATAATAGCAAACCACCACATCCAATTAGTGATTTCATTGATTTTCCAGTCTGCAAACCATTAAGTACTCAAGAGAGAGAGAGGAAATAGTGAGAAAGACCATGAAATCTCAAGGTGATAAGAGGAAATGTAGACGTGACAAAAGATTGGAGCCTACTCAATTTAAAATTGAAGACTTGGTCCTTGTTAAAACACAAGAGAAGTCTAAAGCCATCAGTGGTGAATTAAAAAAGTTTTTTGACATATACATTGGACCTTTCAAGATTCAGGACAATCCTCATCCAAATGCTTACCATCTAGTCTACCCAAATTCTTGGAGACTGTTTGACCTACAAAACGTGACCGAACTGAAATTGTATAAAAAAATGTAAAAAAGTGTTTTAGATAATAGATGTTTATAGACTTTTATATGTAATCTTACCAGGATATTTTTGTATACTTTGTTATGTTGTATTTATCTGATTCCTCAGGGGAGCATACATTCTTTGTGTGCTAAGTGTTTGGCGAGCACTAGGTCCCCTAGCTATGCAATTGTCATATTTCATGTTAGTATTCTGGCATTGCATCTTACACTTATTCTGTGATCCTGTATAATCAATTTTCTCCACCTGTCAGTCTATCCTCTCTTAGCTTTAAGAAATTATTTAGAGTAAATTTTCTTGAGTAATTAGACTTTAGAGAATTCAAATTTCTGTGTCCTTAAAAACCGGTGCACCAACTATTAAATGCTTTTGCTAATGTTTAACTGGGTTTGACCACTGTGTGCTGTATATTCATAGCGGACTGTGCTATTGCAGCCTGTGATTGCATGCAGTGTATATGGAAACCATACGGACTGTGAAGATGAGACTGAAATACAGTGTGCGGCATTGAGGTATACCGACCTTTAACGAAGAAGATCACTGACCTTCAAGAAAGAAGATCACCGGTCTTCAAGAAAGAAGACACCAAAGATATGTGTAAAACTTTTCTGTTTTGTAATGTAAGGACATCAACCCTTCCGTGTTTCACGTGGAAGTGCTGATGGGGGGGTTGTGTAACATTACAGGACATATTGGGACATATTGAAGTATTCGATACTGTAGACTTTTAGGGGATGTCGATACAGATATGCAATATGTAAAGGGAAACCTTGGTGATGTTTAAATATTGTACTGTGTCAATATTAGGACATTTTGCACAGAAAGAAAA
Organism: Schistocerca gregaria; assembly: GCF_023897955.1. Classification (NCBI taxonomy): domain Eukaryota; kingdom Metazoa; phylum Arthropoda; class Insecta; order Orthoptera; family Acrididae; genus Schistocerca; species Schistocerca gregaria. The sequence continues at coordinate 3,544,597 of NW_026061803.1, read as the reverse complement.
AAATTGAATTAATGTAAATATATATTAGTGTTAGTAACCTATTTTCATTCAATTTTGTAATTATATTTCATTTTGTAAAAGAAAGACTCACTGTTTGCTGTAGCTCTGATTAATTGTATAAATTATCAGTTTTGAGCTAAATTATTTCGTATAATATGGACAAGATACATTTAAAAACTCACCAGCTAAAGAGAAATTCTATATTATGATCGCAAAAATACGAAAACTTGTGAAAACTGTTTCATAACCTGATTTCGAAAGACGATTTGTATCAAGAAATATTGCTAAAAAGATTTATTTACGTTTTGAAACACGATTTAAATCATTTTACATATAAATAGTTGTTCTAAATCACTCAAGAAATATCCAGAATCAAATGTCAAGATATTTCTGGAAACACCAGTACAAATCTGGTGAAGGTTATCCAGAAGCTGGTAGAAAAATGTTATAAAATCTATTTGGAAATTATGCTTGTAAGAATTTATATGTACTGATCCTTTTACTTACTTTAATCTGTACTAAAATTCTGTAATGTCTAATTTAGTTTTAAGTCGTGAATTGCTATCGTATTGTAAACAAAACATTGTCAAAGACTCTCATTGTTTGGAAAGATATTAATACACCTAGGAGTTGTCAGTTGCCAGTTCGGATATGCAGTGCGGTTAGCTCGGAGAGTCAGTTGTTGAGTCTGTGAAGTCTGTCAGTTCTGTTTGTATATAAACGTCTGTAACGAAGAATTACTTGTTGTCGTCAGTATGAACTCAAGACCTTTTGCACGAAGCAGACACCTCCTAATGCAACGTTTTAACTTGGTGTTGAGGAGCTGAAATGTTATAATTTGGTGCAGAAAGTCCTGGGACGTTATAATTTGGTTGAGGAAGCTGGGATGTTATAACGTGGATCGGGAAATGCATACTTTCTGTGATCTGTACACTTGTCCATACGAGCCGTCCATCCTGATATCCGTTAATGACATTTCTCATATGAGGTGCTCAACGTGACGTTCCTCCAATGGAAATGTATCGCTCTGATCCTCAGCTTAAGAGATCACGCACTCTCCGAAATACGCTTGCTCGTAGTTGCGTCGAAGACGCGATACTGTAGTGTCTGGGTATCATTGACCGGCGTGGCGTCGGCTGAAATGTTACAAGCAATCTGGGTTGCTCCATCCATTGATAAACTAACACCACCCACTCCTTATGACGGAGAAATGCTGGAAGACGATTCTCATCACTTTATTAAACTCTCATTAATATACTTGATTTTCACTATTGTGCCTGATAAAAATTCCAGAGGTTGTGTGTCTTAACTTACATCACTTCAGCTGAGAGAATTCGTGGGAACCTCGGAGTTCGTTTCCCCAAGAGTTGTAGAACGTCAGAGGCACACAACAATGGGAATAAGGGAGGGACAGCCTGCTCACCGCTCAGAGCATTGAGTCCCCGGTTATAAGTCCGGCAGGGCAGCTACATTGGGGCCCGCAGGGGTCACGCGCCGTTTGGAGGAGGGTGGGATCTTTGGTGTTGCGTGCGCTACTGGCGGCTAGCAGGTCTGAGTCTCAAGACCCGGCGTTAATTCCTTAGCTTTCTGGGATTGTGACTCGCGACGTCGCGCCAAAGGTACCCAGTGCTGCCGCTAGGTGTCACACTCAGCGAGTCGGCACCAGAGACGGAGAGAGAGAGACAGAGAGAGAGAGAGAGAGAGAGAGAGAGAGAGAGAGAGGGAGGCCAACGCCGCGACTGTGCGGCAACCGGGTTTCTCTCCAAAAATGTAGCGGAACATACGAATGGATGACAGCCAAGCGCAAACTCTGTTGTTGTACCTCTGACACTGAGGCAAGAACGTAAGATCAAATTGCGGAAAATGAGGTAGTAAACGAGTTTTGAAGTATTGTACGCTTACTGAATCTATAATGCACCTCCCTAGCGCTATTTACGCTAACAGTGTATACAGTTCTGTACAGACAAAGTAAAAATGTACATACATCAAAAAAGTTTCGCATCACCTCGGCTCCAAGAGCTCCGGAACCTGTACACAAAATTGGAATTGAGATCAACATGAATATCCTTTGCACCCTTTTTATTGCTAATGAAAGTCAGGCATTGCATCTTGTACCACCATACAGGGACACCTTCGGAGGTGGTGGTCAACATTGCTGTACACACCTCTCCCTCTAATAGCCAGTAGCACGTCCTATTGCATTGATTCGTGCCTGTATTCATAGTGGCATTTTAGCCATAAGTTCATCAAGGCACTGTTGGTCGAGATTGTCCCACTTCTCAACGGCGATTGGGCGTAGATCCCTGAGAGGGTTGGTGCGTCACGTCTTCCATAAACAGCCCTTTTCAATCTATCCCAGACATGTTCTATAGCGTTCATGTCAGGAGAAGATGCTGGCCACCCTAGTCGAGCGATGTCGTTATCCTGAAGGAAGTCATTCAAAGGATGTGCACGATGGGGGCGCGAACTGTCGTCCATGAAGACGAATGCCTCACCAATATGCTGCCGACATGGTTGTACTATCGGTCGGAAGGTGGTATTCACGTATCGTACAGCCGTTACGGCGCCTTCCATGACCACCAGCGGCGTACGTCCGCCCTCCATAATGCCATCCCAAAAGAGAAGGGAACCTCCACCTTGCTGCACTCGCTGGACAGTGTATCTTGAGGCGTTCATCCTGACCGGGTTGCCTCCAAACACGTCTCCGACGATTGTCTGGTTGAAGGCATATGCGACACTCATCGGTGGATAGAACGTGATGCCAATCCTCAGCGGTCCATTCTGCGTGTTGTTGGGCCCACCTGTACCGAGCTGCAAAATGTCGTGGTTGCAAAGATCGACTTCGCCATGGACGTCGGAAGTGAAGTTGCGCATCATGCAGCCTGTAGCGCAAAGTTTGAGTCGTAACAAGACGTCCTGTGGCTGCACGAAAAGCATTATTCAACATGGTGGCGTTGCTGTCAGAGTTCCTCCGAGCCATAATCCGTAGGATACGGTCATCCACTGCAGTAGTAGTCCTTGGACGGTCTGAACGAGGCATGTCATCGACATTTCCTCTCTCTGTGTGTATCTCCTCCATACCCGAACAACATAGCTTTGGTTCACTCCGAGACGCCTGACCCCTCCCTTGTTGAGAGACCTTGTTGGCACAAAGTAACAGTGCGGACGCGATAGAATACGGTATTGACCGTCTAGGCATGGTTGAATTACAGATAAGACGAGCCGTGTACCTCCTTACTCGTGGAATGACTGGAACTGATCTGCTGTGGGATTTCCAGCTATTTTGGTGGAACGAATTATGTTTGCAGAAACAAAATAATATAGTTACATAAAACTCTCAGAGTTCATGTGATTAAAGTGAAAGAGCAAATAAATATCGTGATAAGCATCCTTCACAGAAATAGATTATAGTACTTAAAAATTCAAAAGGATAGACTGTATCTGCAGAACGATCTGCTGGTCAACTGCAAATGTGTATTGATTGCCCTTTTTGTATATACTCTAGTCACTGTGAATGTCGAGTAATTCTTTTTTCTCCATTACATGGAGAAACGAACATATAAAGCGCACCAGTATTACTGATGGAACCTTCTGGCAGATTATTCTAGTTCTGAGAGGACGTCTCATCGCAGCGCACTCTCTGCTGCAGAGTGATATTCTTTCTGGGAGTTTTATTAGTATAGACAAGTCATTTCACATGTCTGAATCAAATTTTAATTTATTTGATTTGACTCAAATAAAATCGTATTTTCATTAGAATATTATAATTCAGTATTTCCAGTTGACAAAAAAATACAATATTAATACAATTAAAGAAACTGCTGAAAATGAGGTTCTAACCTCGAGACTGTTTCAATATGAAACTCAAATACTTACGAATAGATTTGTATTTAAGTGAGCCGGAAAAATATCTCCCTTTTTTAGAATTAACAATTTTGAGTTTTACAAAATTGTCACGTTGTTTTAGTAAACTGATGTCTGGGCACAGATTTTCGAATTACATAAATGTACGTAAAGGAAATCGAACGGCCAGTCCACAAGCTCCTCTAGCCACATAACAACGTATATATACGCTCACAAGTGTAAAATCTATACCAGCTGCTGTCTGAGCAGGGTGAAAGCACATACAGAGCGCATAACAAATCCGGCAATAACTCACGCATTACAGTCATTTTCACGCCTTGAAGAAGAAAGTTTTTCCGAGTCTGACATCCAGTGGCACACATAGTGACGTCACGAGTCACGACACCAGGAAGCTCAGAATTTGACGCTGAGTGTCTTACCCGGTAACATCTGGAGAGAACTGACCAGTTCTTGACGAGGAGCGGCCTGCTGCTGTGTGAACCTGACCTGGTGGGGTTCCAGCGGCGTTTGCTTGGCTTGTTGGAAATTCTGAGTTGTTTATACAAGGCTCTGATTCGTCTGCTGTCATTGGACAGAAGTACATAACGTTTTAAATGACATGCTTGTTGCCATGACGGCCCAAACTGAGGAGTTGAATGTGGATGATCGAACACTCTTGGGTCGATCGTCGTAGAGGAGACTTCTCGTGCTCGATCGCTGAGGGGGGGCGAACATTCTGGTGTTCTGCACTAGGAAGTCGTCCCGACAACTTAGCTCGGTCCACAAGTTCCATGGGGGCGCAGATCTCGTGTTGACGCACACATCTTAGTGTTGCAGGCCCTTTGCTGTTCCTTATCCGTATAAACGATTTGTGAGACAATCTGAGCAGTCGCTTAGGTTGTTTGCTGATGACGCTGTCGGTTATCGACTAATAAAGTCATCAGAAGATCAAAACACATTGCAAAGAAATAGATAAATGGCTCTGAGCACTATTGGACTTAACATCTGTGGTCATCAGTCCCCTAGAACTTAGAACTACTTAAACCTAACTATCTTAGGGACATCACACATATCCATGCCCGAGGCAGGATTCGAACCTGAGATCGTAGCGGTCACGTGGTTCCAGACTGTAGCGCCTAGAACTGTTCGGCCACACCGGCCGGCAAACAAATTGCAACGACCATAAGTAACGAAAAGTGTGAGGTCATCCACATGAGTGCTAAAAGTAATCCGTTCAACTCCCGTCACACGATAAATCAGTCAAATCTAAAGGCCATACGTTCAACTAAATACCTAGTAATTACAATTATGAACAACTTAAATTGTAAGGAACACACAGAAAATCATGTGGGGAAGGCTAACCCAACACTGCGTTTTTAGCAGGTACATCGAAAAAGTGCAAAGATGGTAGCATGTTTTGCATCAACGCGAAATAGGGGGGAGAGTGTCACTGAAATGATGGAGGATTTGTGATGGAGATTATTAAAACAAAGGCATTTTTCGTTGCGGAGCAATCTTCTCACGAAATTCCAGTCACCAGCTTTCTCCTCTGAATGCGAAAATATTTTGTTGACGCCGATCTAGATAGGAAGAAACGATCACTATGATAAAATAAGGGAAGTCAGAGCTCGTACAGCCGGTCTCTGTGGCCAACCGGTTCTAGGCGCTTCGGTCTGGAACGGCGCTTCTGCTACGGTCGCAGGTTCGAATCCTGCCGCGGGCATGGATGTGTGTGTGGTTAGGTTCGTTAATGTTTAAGTAATTCTAAGTCCAGAGGAATGATGACCTCAGATGTTAAGTCCCATAGAGCTTAGAGCCATTTGAACCATTTGAAGAGCTCGTACGAAAAAGATGTAGGTGTTTGTTATTTCCGCGCGCTATACGACATTTGGAGAATAGAGAATTTTGAAGGTGGTTCGAAGAACCCTCTGCAAGGCACTTCAACGTAATTAGCAGAGTATCGATGTAGATGTGGATGTAGATCGAGATGGCTAGTAATTGGTGAGCACATTGTAGCGGCACCAATTTGTCTGGGAGATTACCATTTTGTAGTTGTACACCACCGCAGTACCGTAAGATTACGGATACGAAGAGAGGTTCTTTTCATTTTAGTCCCGATAAGGAATCACTACATAGTAAAATTCAGATTCGTAGGGTTTATTCACATTGTAATGACACATTCCGACGCCGAGACATACAACACCTTAAAGGCTGCGCCAAAGATCAAATTGAGAGGGATGTAGGATATAATCTCTGTAATGTTCAAATTGGATTCCCTTTTGTTTCATACTCCAAGAAGGAGCTGAGAGACACTTTCGATTGTTGCCTTGTGGAGGACGGACGTAATTTCGGACTGTGCGGAAAGGCAGCCATGTTGTTAGTAATCATGATTTGTGCGACGAGCAGAGCAAGTCTTATTGTCTTGTGAATAAATAATTTTCGTAACACTTCGATACTTCTCACTATTTTTTAAAGTGACGTAGCATTGTATTTCCTTGGTTTCCACCGTCTACGTGAAGTGAACCGATGCCGACTTAGGAAGGTACACACGGTCAACAAAGAGAAGAACATCGAGGGCGACTAAAGAATTAATATTGTGGCAGAAGGACTAATTCTACGTCTAAGGTGAGAACTCTGATTAAATCAACAGTGACGTAGAATTCAAAAATGTAATTAATCGGAATGGTAAATTATATTACAGGCATATTTCACGCAGCACTGAATTTGTCCGCATTCAAGCTGGTTAATACAGCCCGTAAAAAAACAAACGCCTTTCAAAAATTCTGAAGTTACAATTCCATGTCCACAATTTTTCCTGTTTACAAAAAACCAAGAAATTTAATTTTTTTTATTTATTTCGCCTCAACATCGTGGAGGGAATGTGCAGCATGAACACATTATCCTTCCCTGGACATTATGCTTTTGCTGATTGTCAGTATTAGTCTAACATGATAGACAGTTAGTCTATTGGTTTTCTTGTGTATGAAGAAGACTTTTTGCAATAAATCACCAGTTCATTTTTTACTTGAATTTCATTTAAAGAATTTAGTGTTCCTTTCATTCGATTTGCATTATTAATTGTTTTTAAAATACAGTTATTAAGTAATTTTATACAAATTGTTCACCCTAGGACCTCATGTAAGGGCCAAATATCAAGTAGCATATTTCCATTGTATTATGTATATCAAAACTGTATCTAAAGGGATTTGTCAGAGTCTAAATAGTCTCCGACTCTGGTAACGATTTCTAATTTCACATACATGTGATACTGCAAGACTAACGCCTTGAACTGTTCCCATAACCAAAACTACAGGGGACTGAAGTCGAGGGAACAGGGGACCAAGGTGTGCCCCCTCCGCCCCAACCATTCCAAAAGACATGAAGCGTCAGCATCCGATATTCACACACATTGCAGATGAAATGTGACATAATGCATAAACCACATCGGTAGTCTTTACTGATGTGGTACCTCCTCAGACAAGGTAAGCAAAATGTTAACAAGAAGTTGACGATAATGAGCTCCATTAAATGTTTGGAGTAGGATATATGGCCCTAGTAACTTATCACCAAGAATGTCTATCCATTAGTTGACGGAGAAATGAGGTTGATGTACTCTTTGTACACCAGCATACGGGTTTTCATAAGCCCACACGTGCTGAGTATGGAAGTTCACAGCACGACCCTTTGTGAACCGCAAAGGATCAGAGAAATAAATTCTTCGTCGAAAACAGTGGACCTGCAGCACGCTTCTGTATGGGCCAATGACACAACTATGATAGGCTATCGTGGTCCTCTGGCATTAGTGCCTCGATGTTTTGAAGGTGTTACGGATACAGCAATAGCTCAAGCAGTACCAGCCGAACAACAGGATGACTTATGCCTTCTGTTGGTGTCAATCGCCAAATCCCCACACTGCTGTTGCACGTTTTTCGTCCAGCAAATCTGGTATGTCCTCCTGCATCTTAGGTGTGTGAACTGACTCATGCCATCCACTACTCGTCTTTTGGAAGCTAGAAAATCCGTGTCCTTAAGAAGCAGAAAACTTTGGGTCAACAACTTATCGAATGGTACTCTGCAACGTGGGTATTTTTCTGCGTAGTGGGAACGTGCTTACGGGCTATTTCCAATTGCTAACCCATAGCAGATAATTATATCCGTCATGTCACTTTAGGAGTAGTACGCTTCCATTGTTAACAAGCAGAAGAGAAATGGAAAATTTACCAACCCATTCGTGCACAGTGCATTACAAATATCACAGTGACAGTAAACATTGCGATATGACTTACAGGGACTAGATGTTTGTCTGTGAACACATGTAATATAGAATAACGTGATGCAATTCTGAAATGTACTTAAATGCCATACTCCGAATAAATAAATGCGATACATACCCATAGTTGCAGGCAATTTACTACAAAATAACACACACTAACAACGCTAAAACTATAGTACATGCAACACAACTGCCTGTAGATTACCCAGTGCTCAGACTTGTGTACACTGGAGTACGTCAATACGGAAAGACACGTACAGTAGTGAACGCTATTGACGGATCATGGGTTGGGGTTCGGTTGTTTGGGGAAGGAGAGCTGACAGTGAGGTCATCGGTCTCATCGGATTAGGGAAGAACGGGGAAGAAAGTCGGCCGTGCCCTTTCAAAGGAACCATCCCGGCATTTGCCTGGAACGATTTAGGGAAACCACGGAAAACCTAAATCAGGATGGACGGACGCGGGATTGAACCGTCGTCCTCCCGAATGCGAGTCCAGTGTGCAAGCCACTGCGTCACCTCGCTCGGTTCACGGATCATGGGGGCAGCACCTGTGGCCATACGTCACTTGTTTATTTAATATCTACCTTGCGTGTCAGGCGGACATATTCACACCCGAACGTCTTCAGCCACTATGGACAAGTGTAGAGATCTCACAAAGTATGCATTTCCAGACCCACGTTCAAGGTATTTTTTTTCTTGTTCTTGTGGTTGGTATCACCTATCAAAATATTTGCCACTATTTCTCCAATATCCTGTGTAGGTATTCCACCCAAGAGTCTTCAGTCGCATTTGCTCTGGTGTTCCGACAGATATTTTCGATTTCGTGTTTGGAATTTGTAGGTGGAGTCAGTCGAAATTAATACTGTTCATTACGCCTGTCATGATGTGCCACTGTCGCCGCAAAGCGTCGGTTTGTTCCCCGTTAAAAAAAAATAATTTATTTTCAAAGCGGAATTTCACGTACCTATTCGGATGGACGGGCCACAAACTAGTCTACAACGTCATTCGCTTCATCCATTTGTATTAACAGGAGCGGGAAAACTCTAAGAATAACCGATACTCTAACAGCGACAACAAGGCCCTGGCCCAAATTGATAGCTACCGCCACTCTCCGTTTTCCAGTTTTCCTGCTAATACGTATCGCTAAAACGAATACCAAGCTGGACTAATCTCGGGCCGCTCTAACGAATGAAAATGTAAAATTCCGCTTCAAACAGCATTTCGCGTGTAACGGAAACAAACCGAAGCTTTCCGTCGACGTGATGACCAGTACACGTTTGGACTGACTGCATCTACACATTTAAAATATCTACTGAAAAACCAGAAGAAATGTGCCTGAAGACTTTTAAGAGAGACATCCGGTACATTTATACACTGAAGTAGCAAAAGTCACGGAGCACGTCGTTTCATCGTTGTCGGACCTCGTTTCACCCAGTACAGAGCATCATCTCCGTGTGGCGTGTACTCAAAAAGTCGATAGAAGTCCCTTGCAGAAATATTGCACGCTGCCTCTGTAGCCACACATAGTTACGAAACACTGCCTCACCTGTAATAGAACACAGGCAGATGCAGCTCAAGTGCGTTCTGGGTACTGATACTCTAATAGAGGTGGTGATATCTGGCATAAAAGCTGAAACCTTACTGCCTGCAGCCTCCTGTAACAAATCGTCCCGTGTGCTGGATTTTTCCACGTGTAGAACATTCGCACTTACCTTGCTCAGAGATCCGTCCTGTTCCGCACCATTCTGTCGCGAGAGTTCCCGCCACTCATTGTCGTTAAGTGGATTATGTTGTGGATCAGCGGGTTCGATTTTCTCCAACTGTGGTGGTCCCGCCAAGGCATTCCTATACTGCTCACGGTCCCCTCATGAGCAGTCTCTGCTTTCGTGGTGTAACGTTCTCTGGCAGCATGCATCCAAAGTGAAAGTTAAAAGAACATTTCGATGTATAATGTTCATTGCAACAAATAATTTATATGTGTTTCTGTTAATTGTATTTCAAAAGGACATTTAAAAGATAATTATGAATTTTGCTATTATAAATGATTATTCAAAGACTGTTAAATACTATCTGTGGCGGAGGATGTGAAAACCGCTACAGAAGAAAGGATATGTTATCAGAAACGACAAAGACTGTACAAAAATTAGGTAAGATATAAATTGGCAATATATTGTAGTAGAATCGCTTGCCTTCTGCACAGACTGAATGGGAGAGGAACCCGTAACGTTGCATTAGGCTCTTACGTAGTCTTCATTTGTCATAAGTCGATGATCGACGCCATTTGTAGCTGGGATTGTAAACGGTGTGTAAAGATTTTAATTGTTTCTGTTAAAATATATTTATCTAGTAAAATCTGTTTGTCACAATTACTGCAAAGTTCGCACCGGACATTACCCATTTTATTTTAGAATTTCCAGCATTTTATTGTATATCGCTGGCAGTACGGAGCTGCACCGTGAGCGAGCATTCTGGAACAGCGGCAGATTAAAATATACCATCGCAATAACGACCACATCCTAAAAAGGGTACAGGTAGAGGTGAACGAAAATAAAAACGTGTTTCTTTTCACAGCATTCCATAGGCAGAATACAAAGAGATAGTAGATTTTATCTTGTGCATTCACAGGTGGATACAAGCTGCAGCTCTTTTAAATTTTCATTCAAAAAGTGATAAATTCTGAACATAACGTGAAGTGTATTTAAAAGTGGATAATTCTTCAGGAGAGCTTAGAAATATAAAAAAGAATTCATAAAGTAAAGATAGTCTTACGCTTCAAAGCTAGTCGGGCTATATCCAGTAAACAAAAATCCAGTGCAACGTGAAAATCTTTGCTAAGTTCGATGAAAAATTATATTTTCATTCTTGTACAAACAGCTGCAGTCCTTGAATAAAAATATAACTTGAACATTATTTTGGGAACAATTAAAGAAATTCGTTTTTATTAATCTGCAATAGAATATTTCATATGTAAAGTAATAATCATAGATGAAAAATTTATTGCAACCTTTGAAACCTCCCTTTAGAAAAATTTATGAATGATTGTGCTGATAATCTCCTTTACGTTATTTGATTTTCAAACAGCTGAGCAAAACTCAACGTACTCAGACATTTCTCTTTACTTACTCTGATCATCACTAAACGGACTCACAATATTTTAGCGCAACGCAATCTGACTTATATAATCCCCACAAAAGAATGGCCCCGACTAACAATAACCTATACCTTTCACGAATCACTAACCTCATAAAAATCTTCCTTACTCGAACTACTGCAATATAGCGAGCGCCAGTACTGCCAGCTACATAAAAGATTCTAACTATTGAAGGCACTAACTAGAAATCCAGTCCTACAAATTTACTCTGATGGACACACGTCCAGATCATCCGCTCTCAAAACTCTTGTCATCTCTCTCCCCACATCCAACACTGCTGGCGGCTCACCTCCAACTGCGCTACGCTAAGGGCTGTTCACATCCAACTGCCCAACACTACAATAGAGAATATTTCAACAATGCCAACCAGCCACAGACTGCACACAGCACAATCAGTGATTTTCATACAGAGTGCTATGTGGCGTTACCAACATAAAAACCTAAACAGCCTACTTACACCTTTCATTTCTCATGTCCATCCATGTATATGTTAAGTTTAATCTCAACGGTTTCCCAATCAAATTAAACGCAGAAAACAAAGTTTAAAACCAAACGGTCAGCTCCCGAATAATTAAATAGACAGAAAGGCCTTAAAGTGGTTTCTGATCCCACTGCTTCCAGGGTTTTGTGATTGCGTTCGCGTGTCTCTTCATTCCTGTACTGATTTGCCCTATCTTTTTCTATTCCCCAGTTGTTCCCAAATCACCGCCACCCGTTATTGCTATCACCACTCAGCTGATTCCAGCCCCGTAATCGAACTCACTACGACCGCCCGTTGTTGTCGCTACTACATCTACATTTATACTGCGCAAGCCACCCAACGGTGTGAGGCGGAGGGCACTTTACGTGCCACTCTCATTACCTCCCTTTTCTGTTCCAGTCGCGTATGGTTCGCAGGAAGAACGATTGCCGGAAAGCCTCCGTGCGCGATCGAATCTCTCTAATTTTACATTCGTGATCTCCTCGGGAGGTATAAGCGGGGGGAAGCAATATATTCGATACCTCATCCAGAAACGCACCCTCTCAAAACCTGGACAGCAAGCTACACAGTGATGCACAGCGCCTCTCTTGTAGAGTCTGCCACTTGAGTTTGCTAAACATCTCCGTAACGCTATCACGCTTAATAACCCTGTGACGAAACGCGCCGCTCTTCTTCGGATCTTCTCTATCTCCTCCGTCAACCCAATCTGGTACGGATCCCACACTGATGAGCAATATTCAAATATAGGTCGAACGAGTGTTTTGTAAGCCACCTCCTTTGTTGATGGACTACATTTTCTAAGGACTCTCCCAACGAATCTCAACCTGGTGACCGCCTTACCAAAAATTAATTTTATATGATCATTCCACTTCAAATCGTTCCGCACGCACACTCCCAGATATTTTACAGACAGAAATGCATAAAAATGGTTTTTCATCCCACTGCTTCCAGGGTTCTCGTGACCGCGTACGTGTGCCCCTTCATTCCTGTACTGATTTACCCTACGTTTTTCTATTCCCCAGTTCTTCCCAAAGGAACTAGGGTGGCCGCGTACGGTCAGTCACTCTGGTCTAGGTTTTCGACTGCGCCCGCAACTGGAATCGTGCGTTTGCGCACCGCGTGACTAGATCGTATACTTAGACACATAGTCCCCCAAATCGTACTCGAACTCTTATTGCGCCGCTTTAAATGCTTCCACATCACCCTTTCATTTTGCAAAAAGATGAGGTATCAGTCCCCTATAACTTAGAACTACTTAAACCTAACTAACCAAATGACATCACACTGAAGCGCCTAGAACCTCATGGCCACACCGGCCGGCTGCATTTGGCAGCTGGGATGATGTGACACATGTGGGTTGGCATTATAGTCAGCCAGATACTGATCAGCTCTGCTGCTCCGAACGTATAAAATAAAAATTAATTAGCCTGTACCATGTGTTCGAGCAAACGGGCGGCGCTCGTAAATCCAGAATATTTAAGGAAGAGTATTACGATAGTGTTGTGTGGGCTCGTGCAGCCTCCGACTAGTAGGCTGAAAGGAATGTGTGTGAGTGAATTCCTAAAGTACCAAACTGCTGAGATCATCACTTACAATAACCCCACCTAAGAACAACACACAACCCATGCAAGAGGCAGGACTCGAACCTCCGGCAGGAAGGGCTCTCAATCCGTGACATGGCGCCTCAAACCTCGTGGCTACTCCGCCCGGCGCTGAAAGGAAAGCCTGCCGAAATTCCCTTACTGTCTCACAACGCCGCTATCTGGTCCTCATTGGCATGGCAGGTTCCCCTGCTAAGAAACAACGCACGAATTCAGTTGTGTGTGCTGGGCCACACTGGGGAAAGCACAAATTCGAACAGTTCCGACCAGGCATAGGGTGAATTCAGTTAACCGAGTTCAGGAACAACTCAAACTCACGTAGTGAAAGGAAATGCTTAAAACAGAAGCTTTGCTTTTCTCTCCCGAAGGTCTGTCCTCCGCCGCGAGAACCTCCCGCAACATTGCTTTCCCTGTAATCGCACTTATCCTCGCGTTCCGAGTCCCTCTTTGCACTTTATTCCCTGAGGCTCCAACTCCATCAGCCCCTATACATCTACATTTACATGGATACTCTGCAAATTATATTTAAGTGGCTGGCAGAGGGTTCATCGAACATCGCGTGACCGTTACGGTTGCAGGTTCGAATCCTGCCTCGGGCATGGATGTGTGCGATGTCCTTAGGTTAGTTAGGTTTAAGTAGTTCTAAGTTCTAGGGGACTGATGACCTCAGATGTTGAGTCCCATAGTGCTCAGAGCCATTTGAGCCATTTCGTCGAACAACCTTCACAATTCCCTATTATTCCAATCTCGTATAGAGCGCAGAAGAAACTAACATATATATCTTTCAATGCTAGGTCTGGTTTCCCTTATTTTATTATGCTGGTCGTTTCTTCCTATGTTGGTCTCCGTCAGCAGAATGTTTTAGCATTCGGAGGAGAACGTTGGTGATTGAAATTTCGTAGGAAGCTTCCTCTGCAACGAAAAACGTCTTTGTTTTAATGATGTCCATCCCAAAGCCTCCAACATTTCAGTGACACTCTCTCCCCTATATCGTGATAATACACTTTTTCGATGCACCCCGTCAGTCCTATGTGGTAAGGATCCCACACCGCACAGCAGTATTCTAAAAGATAACGGACAAGCATAGTGTAGGCAGTCTCCTTAGCAAATGTATTACACTTCCTAAGTCTCCTGCCAGTAAAATGCAGTCTTGGGTTAGCCTTCCCCAGAACATACTCTGTGTGTTACTTACAATTTAAGTTGTTCGTAATAATAATTCCTAGGTATTTACGGCCTTTAGATTTTTCTGATTTATCGTGTAACCGAAGTTTAACGGATTACGTTTAGCACTCATGTGGATTACCTCACACTTTCCGTTATTTAGGGTCGATTGCCAATTTTCGCACCATCCAGATACCTTTTCTAAATGGCTTTGCAATATGTTTTGATCTTCTGATGACTTTATTAGCCGATAAACGACAGTGTCATCTGCAAACAATCAAAGACGGATGCTCAGATTGTCTCCCAACTCGTTTATAGAGATGAGGAACAGCAAAGGACCCTAGAGAACGCCAGGAATCACTTCTGTTTTACTCGATGACTTGCACCACCAAACTCTGATAGGAACCTAATTGGTATACACTCTGGGCCAGAAGACTTGCCTTTATTAAGTAATTCATGTTGCTTCACTACTCCAAGGATATCTACTTCGACGTTACTCATGTTGGCACCTGATCTTGTTTCGAATTCTTGAATATTTACTTCGTGTTCCTTTGTGAAGGCATTTCGGATAACTGTGTTTAGTAGCTCTGTTTTGGCAGCACTGTCTTCGATAGTATCTCCATTGCTATTGCGCAGAGAAGGCATTGATTGTGTCTTGCTGCTAGCATACTTCACATACGAACAGAATCTGTCTGAATTTTCTGCCAGGTTTGGAGATAAAGTTTCGTTGTGAAAACTATTATAAGCATGTCGCATTGAAGTCAGCGCTAAATTTCGAGTCTCTTTAAAAGATCGCCAATGTTGGAGATTTTGTTTCCGTTTAAATTTGGCATGTTTGTTTCGTTGTTTCTGCAACAGTGTTTTGACGCGTTTGGCGTACCAATGAGGATGAACTGCGTCGTTTGTTAATTTATTTGGTGTAAATCTCTGAATTGCCGCCGATACTATTTCTTTGCATTCAAGTTTCATCTGGTCTGCAGTGACATTATTAATGTGGAAGGAGTGGAGGAAGGTGTTATGTGAATTTTTATGTGCTTTTTTGAACAGGTATATATTTCGTTTATTTGTGGAGGACTTGGGGATCTGGGTACGTTCAATAATACCAGTATACGTTTTAATCCTCGTTACTAGTTCAGGATTATTCCTTGTTAACAGGTAAAGCGCGGTTTTCACAACCTTTTACTATTCATGAAGTAACTGCTCGAAATAGTTGTCGGAGAAAGCGTTTAGCAAAATTTCGGATGATGTTTTATGCGTACCTCCGGAATTAAACATGTATTTTCACTAACATATCGAGGATAGATTACAGGCACCACGAACTATATTTGTATGAGTCGGGTACGCGTTTGAAATTAAACTCAACTCGTCTTTGAACCTTTCAGCTACTGTATCATCTAAATTGGGAGGTCGGTAAAAGGATCCAGTTATTATTTGATTCCGGTTGCCAAGAATGTCCTCTGTGCATACTAATTCGCAGGAACTGTCTACTTCAATTTCGGGACAACCTGCTTTGAGGTGAGCCACACGTTTCTTCAAGTCACGAGCTACGTATCGTCTCCTCCGGACCAAACCTGGGTGTTGCTCACAGTAGCCGGCAGTCTGTTGCTTTATCGCCACCGCCTGCGGCCGAACTGGTGCTCGCTGTCTCTGCGACGTTAACTCCCGGCTCTCGGCAGCTCTTAGGAACAGGAACTCGGGCGCAGCAAAAGACAGAGTACGTATCGCGCAGATTCTCTGCTCTGCCTGACCCTTCGTGGCTTCCAAACGCCCGGCAGCCGCTCTCTCAGCTCGGGACAGTAGCTCTACGCGTTCACTTTGGGACAGCCACGAACGTCGCCATAACCTTGCTCTCCTGTTCTTCGAGCACTCTGTTTAGCGGCAACTGCTCGCTTTCAGCTTCACAGACGCTTCTCGACGACCCTCGACGTTTTCGCTAACTCGATCACTATTTCATCCCGTAGCATCTTCTAAAGTCATTCGCTTTACTTTCCACGTTCCGTTCGAGCTTAAGATTCGCAGCTTCTAAGTCATCAAATAGCTTTTCATTCACTTTCCTCGGCTCATTAAATTTCTCTTCAGTCCCTTCGTGAGTTCACCAACCGGCACAGAGGTTGTTTGAGCATAGTGGAAAAAAAAATTTGCATGCAGTTAATGCAATACTAAATCTAACCATAGTACATAACATCGTTAAATGAACCTGTATAATTAATCAATGGATTGTGAATTTGGCACATTAGTTCTACTCATTCCTCTCTCTGGGTACTTCGTTATCACTGTCTTTTTGTGCAGCATATAAAAATCAGGCTAATATATCAAAGAAAGAAGCCGTTAAGAGCATCGAGTTGAAAGTCTGGCAGCTATTTGGTGCGTTCTGAAGTAGTTAGAGGACACACGATTTGAGTTTTCATGAAACACATTTATTCAAAAATAGCCACAAAGAATTATGGGTGGACATTCTGTAGATATACTTAAGTTGTGCCTGAACACGAAATAAACTAATCTGATCTGGCAAGAAGAAATTACATAGCGCAATTTAACTATGCATACGTGAGGGAAAAGAGAGGAAAGGGAACAGAAACATATGACTTCAGTTATCCAATCAAGCTTCACACGAAAACGACGAAATTCAGAGGAACATTACCTGCATTGCGTGCATGCACTAACATCAAAGGGGTTTACACCGATTGAAACATCTTGTTACAGCAAATACACCACCTGAGAATTCACGCAAGCATCATGGAAAGAAGTCACCTGAGTTGCACATCCATCTGTTTCAAACAGATGTGAGTGAAAATCGCTAAATGTATAAATCAATGAGAGTACACCACTGTAAGAACGAATAGATCATGAATCACACCGAATTCATAATAAAACCATCAAGGCGGAAGGCCCCAATGATTCGAGAAACATATGGCCCCCATTAAACAAAGGCAGCTGCTACACGTTCCCACAAAACACGGAAATGCAGTAACGCAAATATTCACCCATCACTTATCAGTTAAAATAACACGGACCAACTATTGAGATTCAGTAATAGAGCGCAACGCTCACAGAATAAAGACAACTCGAGATCACAGCAGAAAATAGAACATGTGATAAACTACAATACATAAAAAGAAATATCGCACATACACGAAAACACAAGTTCTGTCATATTCACAAAGCTTTAAAGCACATTAACTCAGGCTAACCATATCCCGTAGAGCGCATTGACACCACAATAGTAGAAAGGAACAAAGCAAACTCCGGACACTGACAAAATCATAGACTCAAGCATTGCCTATCAAGAGCAATATAAAGCAAGAAGTAATCGAAACACTTCATTCAGGCCAAGAGCTTTTCCGAACGGCTCCACGCATGAAGACCGCGTTTGAAGCTACGACCTATCTCATCACTGGCAGGAGAGGGCTCACTTAAGAGCACAGCTACATCCACCGAGTTCAGTACGGAACCGCGCGACTGCTACGGTTGCAGGTTCGAATCCTGCCTCGGACATGGATGTGTGTGATGTCCTTAGGTTAGTTAGGTTTAAGTAGTTCTAAGTTCTTGGGGACTGATGACCTCAGATGTTACGTCCCATAGCGCTCAGAGCCATACATCCACCGACAGCCACCGCTCGGCTCGGAGCGCATGGAAAGCCCACACGGGAAACGGACAATACCAACTTGACAACCACGAAGCTGTCGAACAGCACCGATAGACCTCTTTGCCCACGTAAGAGGTACAAAATTGGTTATCCTGTGCTTCTAGCAGACGAAAAGCAGCTCAAGTACCAAACCCAAGACAAACCTGAAAAGACACATAAAAAGACCTGGTCACACAAGGTAGGCTAATGGACGAACTTTATAAATATGGGGCTAGATTACACATGGAATATTAATGGATCACTTAAAGTACTGACATACTGATGCACAGAACGAGTTGCTTGCACTTAACGTCAGATTATCACTGAAACTTCTCAGTCCTTCTGGGAGGGTTAGTAGAACCAACTGCAGACAAACAGAATCAAACAGGGCAACAGTCTTATAAAGCGACTCTACACAGACATTTCAACATATCATAAACACACTAATTATAATCCTTCATGCAGTGATTTTTGCGTTTTCTCCTGTGGAGTTACGGGGTACTTTTATTGATATGAGCGTCCACTGTCTACATCTATATCTACATGGGTAGACTGCAAATCACACTTAAGTGCCTGGCAGAGGGTTTATCGAACCACCTTCACAATAATTCTCTATTATTCCAATCTCGAACAGCGTGGTGGAATAACTAACACGTATATCTGTCAGTGCGTGTTCTTATTTCCCTTATCTTATTATGATGATCGTTTCTCCCTATGTAGGTCAGCGTTAACAAAATATTTTCACGTTCGGAGAAGAAAGTTAATGACTGAAATTCCGTGAGAAGATTCCGCCGCAACGAAAAACGCCTTCGTTTTGATGACGTCCTCCCCTAACTGTGTATCATGCAGTGACACTCTCTCCCCTATTCTATATTAATACAAAACGAGCAGCGCTTCTTTGAAGTTTCTCGATGTACTCCGTTAATTCCATCTGGTAACAATCCCACACCGCGCAGCAGTACTTCGAAAGGAGACGGACAAGCACAGTGTAGCTAGACTCATCAGTAGATCTGTTACATGTTCTAACTGTTCCGCCAAAAAAACGCAGTCTTTGGTTTGTCTTCCCCGCATCATTTTCTCTCTCTTCTTTCCACTTAAGTAGTTCGTAACTGTAATTTTTAGGTATTTATTTAAAATTACGGCTTTTAGATTTGATTTATCGTGTAGCCGATGTTTAACAGATTCCTAGTAGCACTCTTGCGGATAACCCCACACTTTTCATAACTTTGCGCTAATTGCCAACTGCCAACTTTCGAACCATACAGATATCTTTACTAAATCGTTTTGCAACCGATTTCGATCTTCTAATGACTTTACTAGACATTACCTACAAACAGTGATCGTAGATGGCAACTACTCATGATCGCAACAGAGTTTCACTGGACACGGGGAGAAGAACATTTTTCCATAACACATCCGTCAGTAGTTCTCTTTGATGAACAGGATGTGCTTCACTTCAGCAACTGCTTCATTTCTGCACTACAATAGGGTGTCTCACGGAGACCTAGGAGCTATAAAGAGCTTGGAAAATCTCTGTCGGCTAGTCTCATAGTCTTTAAACCGGAGATGCTTATTTTGCTGTAATTGGTTTTGTGGAACCGAGAATTCATTGAGATCTTCTCTTGCAATGCTGCGTGGTGATTGCCCTTTAATCGCCTTAATGAGCTCAGGTCTTATTGCCAAAGGTAATTCAAACTGAGTTCGAGGATGTTATAAATGCATAAGATCCAAAGATAATGAGATGTAGATTGTTTACATAGGAAAGTATCACTTTGCTTATGTCACCGAGAAATACTGGCAATGAGTGTTGTGTATAGAGTGACTAACTTATACTTCTCCACAGTACTGCTTGTGAGTCAGGTAGATCTGTGGTACATCTACATCTACATCTACATCTACATGACTACTCTGCAATTCACATTTAAGTGCTTGGCAGAGGGTTCATCAAACCACAATCATACTATCTCTCTACTATTCCACTCGCGAACAGCGAGCGGGAAAAACGAACACCTAAACCTTTCTGTTTGAGCTCTGATTTCTCTTATTTTATTTTGATGATCATTCCTACCTATGTAGGTTGGGCTCAACAAAATATTTTCGCATTCGGAAGAGAAAGTTGTTGACTGAATTTCGTAAAAAGGTCTCGCCGCGACGAAAAACGTCTGTGCTGTAATGACTTCCATCCCAACTCGTGTATAATATCTGCCACACACTCTCCCCTATAACGTGATAATACAAAACGAGCTGCCCTTTTTTGCACCCTTTCGATGTCCTCCGTCAATCCCACCTGGTAAGGATCCGACACCGCGCAGCAATATTCTAACAGAGGACGAACGAGTGTAGTGTAAGCTGTCTCTTTAGTGGACTTGTTGCATCTTCTAAGTGTCCTGCCAATGAAACGCAACCTTTGGCTCGCCTTCCCGACAATATTATCTATGTGGTCCTTCCAACTGAAGTTGTTCGTAATTTTAACACCCAGGTACTTAGTTGAATTGACAGCCTTGAGAATTGTACTATTTATCGAGTAATCGAATTCCAACGGATTTCTTTTGGAACTCATGTGGATCATCTCACACTTTTCGTTATTTAGCGTCAACTGCGACCTGACACACCATACAGCAATCTTTTCTAAATCGCTTTGCAACTGATACTGGTCTTCGGATGACCTTACTAGACGGTAAATTACAGCATCATCTGCGAACAGTCTAAGAGGACTGCTCAGATTGTCACCCAGGTCATTTATATAGATCAGGAACAGTAGAGGTCCCAGGACGCTTCCCTGGGGAACACCTGATATCACTTCAGTTTTACTCGATGATTTGCCGTCTATTACTAAGAACTGCGACCTTCCTGACAGGAAATCACGAATCCAGTCGCACAACTGAGACGATACCCCATAGCTCCGCAGCTTGATTAGAAGTCGCTTGTGAGGAACGGTGTCAAAAGCTTTCCGGAAATCTAGAAATACGGAATCAACTTGAGATCCCCTGTCGATAGCGGCCATTACTTCGTGCGAATAAAGAGCTAGCTGCGTTGCACAAGAGCGATGTTTTCTGAAGCCATGCTGATTACGTGTCAATAGATCGTTCCCTTCGAGGTGATTCATAATGTTTGAATACAATATATGCTCCAAAACCCTACTGCAAACCGACGTCAATGATATAGGTCTGTAGTTAAATGGATTACTCCTACTACCCTTCTTGAACACTGGTGCGACCTGCGCAATTTTCCAATCTGTAGGTACAGATCTATCGGTGAGCGAGCGGTTGTATATGAGTGCTAAGTAGGGAGCTATAGTATCAGCGTAATCTGAAAGGAACCTAATCGGTATACAATCTGGACCTGAAGACTTGCCCGTATCAAGCGATTTGAGTAGCTTTGCAACCCCTAAGGTATCTACTTCTAAGAGACTCATGCTAGCAGATGTTCGTGTTTCAAATTCTGGAATACCCCATTCGTCTTCCTTGGTGAAGGAAGATCGGAAAACTGCGTTCAATAACTCCGCTTTAGCGGCACAGTCGTCGATAACAGTACCATCGGCACTGCGCAGCGAAGGTATTGACTGCGTCTTGCGGCTTGTGTACTTAACATACGACCAGAATTTCTTCGGATTTTCTACCAAATTTCGAGACAAAGTTTCGTTGTGGAACCTATTAAAGGCATCTCGCATCGAAGTACGTGCCAAATTTCGAGTGTCTGTAAATATTAGCCCATCTTCGGGATTTCGCGTTCTTCTGAACTTCGCATGCTTTTTCCGTTGCCTCTGCAACAGCGTTCGGACCTTTTTTGTGTACCACGGGGGATCCGTTCCATCTCTTACCAATTTATGAGGTATAAATATCTCAATTGCTGTTGCTACTATATCTTTGAATATGAGCCACATCTCGTCTACATTCGCATAGTCAGTTCGGAAGGAATGGAAATTGTCTGTTAGGAAGGCTTCTAGTGGCACTTTATCCGCTTTTTTAAATAAAATTATTTTGCGTTTGTTTCTGATGGATTTGGAAGAAATGGTATTGAGCCTAGCTACAATGACCTTGTGATCACTAATCCCTGTATCAGTCATGATGTTCTCTATCAGCTCTGGATTGTTTGTGGCTAAGAGGTCAAGTGTGTTTTCGCAACCATTTACAATTCGCGTGGGTTCGTGGACTAACTGCTCGAAATAATTTTCGGAGAAAGCATTTAGGACAATCTCGGCAGACGTTTTCTGCCTACCACCGGTTTTGAACAAGTATTTTTGCCAACATACCAACTATAACCGTATGAGTCGGGTATTTATTTGTTACGAGACTCAAACTTTCTCTCAACTGTTCCGCAACTGTATCATCGGATTCTGGGGGTCGGTAGAAGGAGCCAGTTATTAACTTAATTCGGCTGTTATGTATAACCTCCACAGACACCAATTCGCACGGAGTATCTACTTCGACTTCACTACAAGATAAACCACTACTGACAGACACAAACAGTCCACCACCAATTCTGCCTGATCTATCTTTCCTGAACACCGTCTGAGACTTCGTAAAAATTTCTGCGGAACTTATTTCAGGCTTTAGCCAGCTTTCTGTACCTATAACGATATCAGCTTCTCTGCTTTATATTAGCGCTTGAAGCTCAGGGACTTTTCCAGCGCAACTACAACAATTTACAACGATAATTCCGACTGTTCCTTGATCCAAGCAAGTCCTGTATTTGCCAAGCACCCTTTGACATTGCAGCCCATCCCGCACTTTCCCGAGGCCATCTAACCTAAAAAACGCCCAGTCCACGCCACACAGCCTCTGCTACCCATGTAGCCGCCAGATGAGTGTAGTGAACTCCTGACCTATTCAGCGGAACCCGAAACCCCACCAACCTATGGCGCAAGTCAAGGAATCTGCAGCCAATACGGTCGCCAAACCATCTGAGCCTCTGATTCAGACCCTCCACCCGGCTCTGCACCAAAGGTCCGCAGTCGTTTCTGTCAACGATGATGCAGATGGTGAGCTCTGCCTTCATCTCGTAAGCAAGACCGGCAGCATTCACCAAATCAGATAGCCGCTGGAATCCAGAGAGAATTTCCTCAGATCCAGAGCGACACACGTCATTAGTGCCGACATGTGCCACCACCTGCAGCTGGCTGCACCCTGTGCTCTTCATGGCATCCGGAAGGACCCTTTCCACATCAGGAATGACTCCTCCCGGAATGCACACGGAGTGCACACTGGATTTCTTCCCCTCCTTAGCCGCCGTATCCCTAAGGGGCCCCGTTACGCGCCTAACATTGGAGCTCCCAACTACCAGTAAGCCCACCCTCTGCGATTGCCTGGACCTTGAAGGCTGACAATGATCCTCTGAAATAGGGCAGGCAGCTGCATCTGGCTCAGCCAGAGACAGTGCCTGAAACCGGTTTGTCAGACACACCGGGGAGGCTTTCTGATCAGCCTCCGGGGACGCCTTTCGCTGCCTGCCAGGCCTTGGAACGACCTCCCAATCAACCACAGGCGAGGGCTCAGCCCCACTGCGGGCAGCAACCGGGGCAACCACAGCGGCAGACCAATAACTTAGGTTATCTGAACATGAGAGAAACTACAGATTAAGAAAGAAAGGTTAAACCTTTGCTAATTATCTGATAACAGAAAACTAATCGCTCAAAGTATGTTGATTGTAAGATTTTACATTCTGTAAAGAATATCAAAAGGATGATCCACCTGGAAATACTTGAAATGAAGAAACATATGACTCAGAATGCCATGTTAGTATTAAATGACAAAACTCAGTTTCCTTGGGTCTCTGAGTGGAGGACCATCCTGCAGGTGATGTGCTGTTCATTAGGTAGGTTTGTTGCAGATACTGCTCACCTCTCCAGAGGCATATTTTGTAGTGCTGTTCTACAAACACAGTAGCTTTGATTGGAAGCATCAAAATATCGCTATGACATCACACAATCTGACGATGTATTTGGTATTTATGTATCACAGTGTAGTATTTGTTATATATAGAATATCTTTGGTTAGAAATTCTTTATTATGTATTAGACGAGACGTCACTATTTCTACCAATTTCTTCATTTCTAACACTATGACGTAACACACACACTAGTAATGGAGTGGTGGCTTAGCAGTGATCCGTAAATCGGAACCACGCTGGACTGTGATTGGCAGATAGAGTCACAATGGCGACGTGACGCCGGGAAAAGTGTGGTGGAAAATACGTAAAATTGTGGAAAATCTGGTAGCAATAAGAAAAAGAAAGAAAAATACATAAAACTGAGGAATACACAAAAAAATATGAAAATGGGTGAAAACTACAAAAAAAATATGGAATAATGAGAGTACTTCCTGGATGCGGCATCCGCTGGTGCCTCTAATTATATAATACTGGTATTAACAAATATAACTCAAGTGACATGACTTAATGTAATTCGTTACAAACAAATAGCCATTGGCTGATGCCCCCCCCCCCCCCCCCCGTGCTTTACAGCTCTGGAGTAGCCCCTCGCACTCAAGTGTCCCAGTTATAAAAGAGGGGAGGAGGTAATGCTTGATCCACATTGCTTAGAGGGGAGAGTAAGTGAGCCGGTTGTCGTCACCTTTGTCACATGACAAAGTTGCCTCGATGACTACTCTGGGGACTTTAATCAATTCTCACTGGTTCTCGGGGAATAGGGAGGGGGGGGGGGGGAGTTTACCAAGCATTCCCAAGTTGGTAACCTGACACCTAATGTAAGATATTTGCAGATTCAACACACCTGTCCTGCAGTCCTCCATTGCCTCAATAGACATCTCTGCTGGCCAACGTCCCGTACTGAACAGAAAGACTTGCTATGTGGGTCCCATTAAATAATGTAGACGGCATTAGCACATCTGCATCTTAGCAGGATGACCAACTGAAAATAGAATGTTTGCAGTGGTGCACATGTACATTTAGATTGGAGATCTGCATCTCAAGATTGCACATAGACCGAGTATTGGGGACTGAAGACGCCAAATAAACTGTTTCAGCGCAGTGGCTCCGGGGTAAACTGACCTTATGGCATCTTCCTCAACCGAAACAGTGCATAGCAGCTAGGAGAGAAGGAGCGCAACGTCAAACTGATAAATGGGCTCATACTGTCAAGTTCTTTGTAACTTGACAGTATTATGTAATCACTGAAATAGCGTCACACATGCAGTAACCACTCACAGACACCAAGTGCAGCTCTAGCAGTGGAGGGTGTACGCATAGCGTGTCAGGGGACGCGGTAAACGGTGCAGTCGTTGATAGGAAAAGGAGAAACTGAATTGGCGACCAAAAGGGCACGACAATTGTTTTTCGAGCCAGGGATAGAAAGGGCTAAGTTTAAAAATTGTTCGCTGTCACCGTGGCTGAAGCATGAAGTCAACGGTAAGACGGCGCTAACGAAACCTGGCGCCAGTGGAAGTGTAGTGCAGCGCGCCCCACAGATGACAGGAGTGAATGATGGCTGTGGAGACGTGTACGGCCGAAGAGACGAGCAGCTGTTGAGCAGCTGGCCGCCCATCTTAGCCGAGGGGCTGCCGACTGCGTCTCCTCAGCGGCCGTTCACCACACGTTGTTGTGTCTGAACCTCTACAGCAGGCGCCCGCTTCAGGTCAGCATGCTGACCGCTGTTCGTCGTCGACAGAGGCTGGAATTCGCAGCCCAGTACCGTAATTGGACGTCCACCCAGTGGCAACAGATGGCCTCATCACGTGGTTCCCGTTTTTATGGTCCACTAGACTGACGGCTGCTGGCGTTTATGGCTAGAAACATCTAAAAGAAAACACCCGGCAACAGTCGTCAGAAGAGTCCAGGCCAGAGGCGGGAGCGTTGTGGTATTGGGAACGTTTTCATGGCAAACCCTGAACAGTTTTGTGAACGAAACGGCATTCGTCATCTAACAAGTGCTCCGTTTCACCCGCAGACCAGCGGACAAGCAGATCGCTTCATACGGACTTGCAAACAACAGTGGCCAAGCTTCTCACCACCTACACATTTACTATAATACAGAATAAAATCTGATTAATAGTTTAAATTAAAAACCTCGGAATGGTGTTTTATTGTAAAATTATTAAGATTCTAATTCGGAACAGGCGCTGCAACTCTTTTCCGCCTCCTATCGCTCACACCCACGAGACGGACCATCACTGCCGGAACTTCTGCACGGCCGCAGCCATAGGTCAGTGCTTCACTTGCTACACCCACCACAGCACCCGGTGCCGGTGCCGCGAATGGGCCGCAGGTACCGCTTCGTGCCGCGTAATCTTGTTTTTTTTTTTTTTTTTTGTACTGTTTATGGCAACAGTGAGCGCTGGTGCAAGAGGCGTGGTTCAGGAACGCATTGGCTCTTTACATATATGATTGCGGCTCCGAATGGTTTGCACCGCCGCCATCAGAACCAAATTCGTGCGTGTCATCTCTCCACCATTCTGCTGCTTTCCTTCCCCCATGTTCACTGCCTCACAGGGGCGCACAGCCTTCGCAGATGCCCGCTGGTGCCACCAAGGAACAGATGGACAATACGCCCTCGCCCTGACCGTACCCGCTCGCCGACCCAATGGAGGTGGACATGGCATCTGCATCGCCGTCGCCCTCATCGCCCCAGGACACGCCCTTAGGCCTGAATGTGTGGCCTGGCAGCAGTTTTCTGGAGTGCGTTGCTGTTGCCTCACAAGCCAGAAGGAAGGGTACAGCCAGAAGCACGCCATTCTCCACAGCTACGGCTCCTCGCTCATCTCTACGTCCAGCATCCTGCCTCCCTCCCCATTGTCATTAACTGCCTCACTACACGGCAACGGTGTGCCATTTCGGGGGGAGGAGGGGGGGGAGGTAATGTGCTGGCATAAGATCTCGCCAGCACAGCAGGTGACACAGAGGTTGTGAGAAGATTGATTGTAGTCACCGGAGCAAGCGAGCCTATCGGGAGAGAGGCCAAAGACGCACTCGCAAACAATGCGCCGCCAGCGCCCTCTCGACCTCTAGTATTTAGATCGCCGCCGCAGATTTGGGGTGGAGAGGGGGGTAGTCAGCAGGCGTCCAGTGAGTCAACGAACTGAGTCATCAGTCACAGCCTAATGGGAGTCGAAATCGCAGTTAGCTCAGCCTCTAGCTCACAGTCAGTACCTAGCCATCAGAATAGTGTGCATAGTCCAGGTCTTGTGTGAAGTAAAAGTCGGCCATCTTAAGTAACTTCTTGTTCTTATAAGTAAAGAACCCTGTTAATACACCCATGCACTTTTTGTTATAGAAGAGGATACTGGCCACCAAACAACATGCTCTCCTTGCTTCGCACAATACAAGTCTACAGTGACAACAAGACGACACAAAATTCCTTGAATGATCTTGTCATTCTGGAAACCACAGTGGATCAACACAAATATGCGTCGATGTCAACCTCTACATGCAGTTTGTTTTTCCTAAGCGCGATGGCATCTACCAACAGGACAATGCAACGAGTCACACAGCTCACAGTGTACGAGTGGTTTCAAAGAGTGGCTGGATGGGGCTGCTCGTTCCATGCTTGCTCAGCTGAGACAAGTAGCCAGGCTGGCCACGACTGTAGACTTGGCACGGCTCCACATCCCTGCCGGTACCTTCCAGAACCTCAGCGACTCTCTTCCCACGCGTCTCCCAGCAGGTTTGTGTTGGGATAGCAAC
Organism: Schistocerca gregaria; assembly: GCF_023897955.1. Classification (NCBI taxonomy): domain Eukaryota; kingdom Metazoa; phylum Arthropoda; class Insecta; order Orthoptera; family Acrididae; genus Schistocerca; species Schistocerca gregaria. The sequence continues at coordinate 3,516,827 of NW_026061803.1, read as the reverse complement.
TTTCTAACGAAATACGACACAATTAAATAAGAAACACCTCGAATATGTCGCTCTTGAATATCATAAGAATTCTCTTCATTATTGAGTACCGTACAAAAAATTTATTACCATTAACGTATTCACTGGCATTGAAATGCATAGTGTAAAGGCCTTGTCCATGTATGTGTGTAATGTCCATAGAACTACTTAAACCCAACTAACACAAGTTCTAAGGGACTGATGACCTCAGATGTTAAGTCCCACAGTGCTCAGAGCCATTTCGTAGAGGCCTGTAAGCGTAAAATCGTTAGTTCGAATTTCGCTATTAGCATCCACTTTTACTTTTATTTAAATACCGAATTTGTGATGATATGGAAACGTTTCTTATCAAGTATCGAATCACATTTTTTAATAAAAATAACGTCCTTTTTAAAATTTATTGGGTACAAAAATGCGAAACATCAGATACAAAATAAACCCTATTTTCATTTCTAGAGATTGAACTACGTTGCTGATGTACAACTTTCTTATTTAATAAACGCATTTCGCCTCTCTATATCAAATTTTTACGCGGTCAGTAATTCGAAATGGAGAGATTTTATTATCATTAAAGACTATGAGATAATGTCAGTTAATAACATTTTCATTTGTTAATAAATGTGAAACATAAATACTAAAAATAGACATTGTTACTAGCAAGATTCGAATCACAACTACGCTCCTTTTTACTTTTCCCATTTAGCTCCGTCTTACGCTCACCATAAAAGAATTCCTAAGTTGATGGAGGCTTGTAGCTCGTAACGGTATTTTCCTCACAGGATTCGACCTGATTCCTCTTCCAGAATGCTTAAGTAACCCTCTCAAAACTATAACCTGGTCTTTGTACAAGGTGAGCTGCTTCGTGAAAAGCAGAGAAACAACTTCTTCATACAAAAGAATGGAATAAACTGTGAAGTAACACTCCTCTTCGCAAAATTGTTAAACATCGTCACGCGAAGAAAGGAAGTTATAACAAATTACTCTGGAAGACAACAAGAAAAAGGCTCCTCTTCACAGGAAAAACAAGCAATAACAACTCTTCTTAAAAAAACAATCAAAATACATGTACAGCGGCTATTAATCTATTTTACTGGGAGAAATTTCTAGAAAATTGCAGGAAAATTATTTCTATTTCTGTTGTAAGTTGGTTATTAAAACTACTGTTGCATATTTAAGTAGTCACTAACGCCCGTTGTGTCTCTCATTGAAGTGAGTATGTAAGGGACAATGTGAGTCACGTACCACACGCAAATGTTATGTTAGAACTGCCAATCCGATGGTAATATACACTGAAGAGCCAAAGAAACTGGTACACCTGCCTAATATCGTGTAGGTCCCCCACGAACACACAAGTGCCGCAACACGACGTGGCATGGACTCGACTAACGTCTGAAGTAATGCCGTACAGAACTGACGCTGTGAATCCTGCAGGGCTGTCCATAAATCCATAAGAATACGAGGGGGTGGAGATCTCTTCTGAACAGCACGTAGCAAGGCATCCCAGATATGCTCAATAATTTTCGTGGCTGCGCACCTTGGTGGCCAACGTAAGTGTTTAAATTCAGAAAAGTGTTCCTGGAGCCACTCTGAGGCAATTCTGGACGTGTAGGGTGTCGCACTGTCCTGCTGAAATTGCCCACGTCCGTCGGAAAGCACAATGAAAGTGAACGGATGCAGGTGATCAGACAGGATGCTTAGGAACGAGTCAGAGTAGTATCTAGACGTATCAGGGGCCCCATATCACTCCAACTGCATTGAAATTAGCAGCAATTTTCGAAAGGACTGCACTTCTGTCACATTGAACGATTCTCTTCGGTCGTCGTTGGTCCCGTTCTTGCCGAATATTTTTCCGGCCACAGCGATGTCGGGAATTATATGTTTTGCCGGATTTCTGATATTCACGGTACCCTCGTGAAATCCTCGTACGGGAAAATCCCCAATTCTTCGCTACCTCGGAGATGCTGTGTCCCATCGCTCGTGCGTGGACAGTAACATCCCGTTCAAACTCACAATCATGACCTATTGTAGCAGCCTTGACAGGTCTAACGACTGCGCGAAACACTTGTCTTACGTAGGCGTTGCCGACCGCAGCGCCGTATTCTCCCTGTTTACATACCTCTCTGTTTGAATACGCATGCCTATACCAGTTTCTTTGGTGCTTCAGTCTATTTTCTAGCGGTATGGTTGAAGGCGCCGTGTGCGTGACACGGGCCAATCATTTCGCTGCACACTCACTTGCGGAGGAATATATTAAGAAGATAACTATAAGAGTTCTGTGAAGGTTACAGAACTTCCGAGTATATTAAGCAAAGGCGATATTTCAACCTTTTTTGAGAACTGTGTCGTACTATACGTACGCAAGGAAGTACACGTGCGACACTGACCTTGAACTGCGGTAGGTATGAAGGAAGTGGCAGAGGGCAATTCAGCAAGGTCCTCTCGTCTGCCTCAGAGCAGGTTACAGCAACGGAGCGTATCCGGTATCGGGACATCATTGTCGTTTCTTTCGTGTCAGAAGCGCTACTTGAAATTTCTCTATAGAGCGTAAGAACACGTTTGCAGGAAATTGTTGGTCCACTTTATCAGTTTTGATGCAATTTTTGTGATGGCGTAGTGGCGCTATCGCAGGTCAAAAACGACACACTCAGAAAATGTTCGTTAAAAAAAATTGTTAGTAATGCGAGCAATATCGTTTCTTTTTTGCGAGTTAGTAGTATATCGGTCAAATATAGTAATGGAAATCCTAATCACTTACAGTCTTGACCAGTAACCCTCGCAATACTCGCATTACCAGGGGGGGGGGGGGGTACTTTGTACCCACCTTTTGAAAATATTGAAATGTACTCGGGTACTTTATTTTCTTAAGTTTTGTAAAAAATGTTTGTTGTCTTTGATGAAATCTTCTTACAGATTTTATGATTGTTTTACATTTTTCGTTTAAGATTAATCCGAAATTTTAAGTTGAAGGGAGGTGGTCATAATGTCTTACCCCCTTGGTAGTAGATGAGACTTCCCACAATGTTTGTCTTACTCCACAAAACAGCATTATATGACCTTAGAACACATGGAAATTATATTTCTCTGGACTGATAGCAACAATAGTCCCAACAATGATTCATTTCCCTTTGTTTCTTTATTGTTTCCTGTTCAGTGGCACTTAGTTCAGTCTTAATACAACTGTGCTTCAAAACTTGTCGACATTCACTTACTGATGGAGAAATACCACAGATTTTGGAAGAAGCTACGGCTTCTCAAATGGAATCTGATCAAACTGAAGCTGTAGTGAGTGGACCTGAAGAGGATTGTGTTGTGCGCTAGGATGTGGACAGTGATAGAGCACTTACAGAAGCTGATGATGAACTCTGGGTACCTGAAACTGATGACGTCGCAGTTTGCGAGGTTAGTGACAAGGATATTACAAGCACTGGAAAAACTTATACCTCCAAACCACCTCAAATTAGAAGACGAGTAGCAGAAAACACAGTGAAAGAAAGAGAAGGCATAAGAGACGAAGGTAAACTAGGAACAATAACAGACATATTTGAAGAGTTTTTGTCTCCAGAAATTGTCAACATCATAATAAAGCATACCAATCAAGAAGCATTGAGGCAGAAAATACCCAAGACAGACAGACAGACAGACAGACAGACCTGCGTTCATGGCGTATATAGGACTATTTATTATAATGGGGAAGGAAAACGACAGTAAGTCATCATTTACAGATTTATGGTTCTTTACTTAAGGAACGTTTGTTTATACTGCTACAAGTCGTACCAGATTGGAGCAGCTTACTAAAGTAATAAGATTTGATCACAGAGAGTCACGAAGCGATCGCAATAAACGTGATAAGTTTGCTGCAATACAAGAAGTTTTTGATAAAAAGAATGAATTTTGTCCAAAATATTATTCTGTTGGGATGCACACTGTTATTGATAAAAAGTTTCCATTGTTCCGTGGCAGGTGTCCCGTCAAGGTCTTCGTGAAGGAAAAGCATGGTAAATACGGTGTACTTACACGCATGCTCACAGACGCTAAAACCAGATATGTTATCTGCACGGAGCCTTATGCTGGGAAAAGAAATAATGGTACACAGCACTCAAATTCCGCTGCAGCTGTGGTCAAACGCCTGAAAGTTCCTATACATAATTCAGTGAGAAAGGTCACCACATATAGATATTACACTTCAATTGATTTGGCCGAAGATCTATAGAGGAATCACAAGCTGACTCTCGTGGGAACATTACAAGCTAATTGGAAACACATACCTCAAGAACTGAGAGACATCTCAAGACGAGAATTACATATTAGTGTTGGAAATATTCCAATCACAATTGTATCCCCCGTAAAAAACCCAAAAGAAATCTGCTATTTCTATCATCTGATCATAAATTTATACTATAATGAGACTAAAGGTGGCGTTGACACGATAGATCCAATGGTGAGGAAATATTCAACTAAGAGGGCTACAAGAAGGTGGGCGCTATCTCTTTTCTGTACTCTTGTGTACATAGCAGTGGTGAATAGGTCTACACTATTTTTGTTGAACTTGCCGGACTGGGATAAGAAGAACCTAGTAAGTGACGACTTATTCTTCAAGAACTTGGACTACAGCTCGCGAAACCATACACTGAAGAAAGGGCTAAAAATATTTCTGGACTGCCAAAGCCTGTAGTTTCAAGAATGGAGGGTATTCTCAGAGGAAAATCCAGCAGGACTACGGTGCAAAGGAAGCTCATGGAGGTAAAGGCAGATGTCTTTTGTGTGTTAGTGAAAGCCTTTCGAAAGCAGAAAAGTACAACAAAGTGAACAAAACAATAATAGTCTGCCACAATTGTAAGAGGTACATATGTGCAAAACAGCAAAAAACTGTTGTATGTTCCAAGCCCAAGAAAGTCGTGAATAATTACTCTCACGACACTATGTTATGTACATAACATATATTTCTATATTACGTCAGGTATTTGTAACTATTTTAATTATAGTAAAGTGCACTTCAATAGTATTATAACGACTTTTACTAATAATTTTTCTCAAGATAATTAGACTTACTTAACTTAGAAGTGAAGTAAGTGAAAGGTTAAAACTGTTTTCAAAAATGCATTTTATAAGACATATTGAGGTACTGGATCCTGATTATGTTCATAACGCAATTTAAAAACAAGTAATGAAACGTTTTTATTTTATAAATTCTTTACGGTGGGTACAAAGTAGCCCCCCGCCCCCCTCTCTTTGGTAATACACGTTACTGAAAATGGCTTGGTATTGAGAGTGTTAAAACTGCACTGGAAGGAGAGTAAATAACTAAATCTTCTCACTGTGTACTTCACACAAATTATATACATGTTTGTATGTATATGTGTATGTATGTATGTTCGTTCCACACCTCTGCCTAAACGACAGGACGAATTTCAACCAAACTTGGTGCACGTATCATTTACTGAGTGGAGAGGAGCACTGTGGTGGTAAGGACCACAAGGGTTGGGGGTGGGGGGTGGGAGTGCAAAACCAGCGCAGCCCACGAGCCAGAACACCCACTCTTCAGTCATCCAGCATTTGTAGCTCAGATCACTTACAGACTTGCAATAAACTTGACACATAATTTCAAATCTTTACGAAACTTTTTCTCTCTCATAACACCAAAAAATGATGAAAACAAAAAAATGTCGCTTACTACAGTGTTGCTGTTCACTTGGCAAGTGACGTTTTAATTAATTGGGTATTTGTTGCTAACGTTTTCGTGGCCAATTTTTTATGCAGACAGTATTCGCCTATAGCTCTGAATGTAGCAGAAAATTACATCGTGGAACGACATTTACACTCCTGGAAATTGAAATAAGAACACCGTGAATTCATTGTCCCAGGAAGGGGAAACTTTATTGACACATTCCTGGGGTCAGATACATCACATGATCACACTGACAGAACCACAGGCACATCGACACAGGCAACAGAGCTTGCACAATGTCGGCACTAGTACAGTGTATATCCACCTTTCGCAGCAATGCAGGCTGCTATTCTCCCATGGAAACGATCGTAGAGATGCTGGATGTAGTCCTGTGGAACGGCTTGCCATGCCATTTCCACCTGGCGCCTCAATTGGACCAGCGTTCGTGCTGGACGTGCAGACCGCGTGAGACGACGCTTCATCCAGTCCCAAACATGCTCAATGGGGAACAGATCCGGAGATCTTGCTGGCCAGGGTAGTTGACGTACACCTCCTAGAGTACGTTGGGTGGATCGGGATACATGCGGACGAGCATTGTCCTGTTGGAACAGCAAGTTCCCTTGCCGGTCTAGGAATGGCAGAACGATGGGTTCGATGACGGTTTGGATGTACTGTGCAATATTCAGTGTCCCCTCGACGATCACCAGAGGTGTACGGCCAGTGTAGGAGATCGCTCCCCACACCATGATGCCGGCTGTTGGCCCTGTGTGCCTCGGTCGTATGCAGTCCTGATTGTGGCGCTCACCTGTACGGCGCCAAACACGCATACGACCATCATTGGCACCAAGGCAGAAGCGACTGTCATCGCTGAAGACGACACGTCTCCATTCGTCCCTCCATTCACGCCTGTCGTGACACCACTGGAGGCGGGCTGCACGATGTTGGGGCGTGAGCGGAAGACGGCCTAACAGTGTGCGGGACCGTAGCCCAGCTTCGTGGAGACGGTTGAAAATGGTCCTCGCCGATACCCCAGGAGCAACAGTGTCCCTAATTTGCTTGGAAGTGGCGGTGCGGTCCCCTATGGCACTGCGTAGGATCCTACGGTCTTGGCGTGCATCCGTGCGTCGCTGCGGTCCGGTCCCATGTCGACGGGTACGTGCACCTTCCGCCGACCACTGGCAACAACATCGATGTACCGTGGAGACCTCACGCCCCACGTGTTGAGCAATTCGGCGGTACGTCCACCCGGCCTCCCGCATGCCCACTATATGCCCTCGCCCAAAGTCCGTCAACTGCACATACGGTTCACGTCCACGCTGTCGCGGCATGCTACCAGTGTTAAAGACTGCGAAGGAGCTCCGTATGCCACGGCAAAATGGCTGACACTGACGGCGGCGGTGCACAAATGCTGCGCAGCTAGCGCCATTCGACGGCCAACACCGCGGTTCCTGGTGTGTCCGCTGTGCCGTGCGTGTGATCATTGCTTGTACAGCCCTCTCGCAGTGTCCGGAGCAAGTATGGTGGGTGTGACACACCGGTGTCAATGTGTTCTTTTTTCCATTTCCAGGAGTGTAGTTTAGGCGACAAGACTTCATAAACACTGACTGCGTGGAAAACTACCATATCATGCAAGACGTTTAAATCTATTACTTAGTTGCTACTTATTCTATTTGCAACATTTTTTGCAGACAATATCCACATTTGTCGCTGAATGTACCTACAATGTATCATTCTACAGCTCATCTCAGTATTTGACATGTCTCCTGAACCATGAGTGAAAAACGTTCAGATTATGCATGACGTTTTAATTTATCACTTATTTGAAACCAACTCTAGTCGCAAACATCATCCATATATGCCGCTCAACGTACCTACAAAAATATATAATTTTATAACAAATAGTTCAAGAGATATTACGTCATAAACAGTGAGATGCGCGAGAAACTGTCAGATGGTGTGTGACGTTTTAATTTATTACTTCTTTACTGCCAACTGTGTTCACAACGCATTTCGCAGATAGTGGCCACGTATACTGCTGGATCTACCTGGAAAATTATCTTTTTGTACAACACATATTTCAGGATATACGACGTCATAAACATTTAGCTATATGAAAACACAACAGCAGGGTGAAAATTCGCTAGGCATACAGGTGAAATATGTATACAAATATGATCGAAATTTGTCTGAAATTAGGTGACGTGTACGTATACGAGCAAACTAGCGGTAAAATGCTCATCCTAATCCTTGGAACGACTTCAGTCATATTTGGCACACATATTAGTCGCTGTCTAGAATGAAGAGCTAAAAACCACCAGCTTCCTGCTGGGGTGAGCGTGATAGCGTGGAGAGAGACGAGGGGAGGAGGAGGAGGACATGTACAGCAGAAGAGAGGAAATGGACAGAGAGAGGGGAGGGGACGAGATGGCAAGAGACAGGGGAGGTGTGGAGGCCGTGGATAAAGGAGGGACGGGGGATAAGAGTGGACAAAGAGAGAGAGAGGATGGCTAGAGAAAGGGGGGAAGAAGGTGGACAGAGTGAAGCGGGAGGAAGAGATGGAATAACGGAAGACTAGAAGAAATAAATACTTGCTCAATGCCTGGTTTCTCTTCTAGTTAGAGTACTTAATTTTTTGTTCATTCAGGCTTCGAAAATTAATAGACAGTGAAGCTACATCAGGCAGTGACAAGCGGCAGCACATCGAGTCGAACTAAGCTCGTGTGACAGACAGGGGTGCCGCGAGGCATTCCACGCTGATACGACTCTGTATCGTACTGAATGGAGGGTGGTGATCCGCCACACAGAATACCAAAATATCACAAGAGTAGCGACTATGTTAAGGTACGGTCGCAGAGACCGACACTAGCGCTCCAAATGGCCTGGCGGTGAACATTGAATTCGGGGAAATATGACGTGATAATCTGTATTCTTGCTCTGCAAAATGCGAGTACTATATGATAATATTTTTCATTTATATGAGTGGGTCTGGTGCCAAAGTGCATTTATTTTAAAACCCAATAATGCAATTTCTACCGTTTGGCTGTAATCGAGTTGAAATTATGTTCCCGATTAAGACATCTCTACCACGCGACCGCTACGGTGGCAGGTTCGAATCCTGCCTCGGGCATGGATGTGTGTGATGGCCTTAGGTTGGTTAGGTTTAAGTAGTTTTAGGAGACTGGTGACCTCAGATGTTAAGTCCCATAGTGCTCACAGCCATTCAAACCACTTGAGGACCTCTCTATGTGTATTGCAGTCTTTGAATTGCATTGCAAATACGTTGCTCGTATTCTGTTTAATTTTTGCTGACATCCGTATTATAGGGTGAACTAAATGCTTCTGTATTTGTTTTTGTTGCATGCTAAAGGACGCTGGTTTTGTCTCGCGGTGTTCTGCAGACTCACGTATTTTTGTTACAGCTTAAGAACCTCGATTGAAATCCATTGTTAGTGTACTCTTCGTATCCTTTGTTATTTTTGTTCCCATTCGTTTTTCGTACTCCACCAAAATTTTCATTGACTTCTGCTAAAATGCACTATCTGCACTGCCTGTTAATAACGTGTGAAAACATTTGCTAGTTACTGAGACTACGAAACAGACATCTACACCTACATCGACACTCTTCGAGCCATTGTGAAACGCATGGCATCCAGTGACGAGAAGCAACAGTACTCAATGCAGAATTAGATACAAGTTCCGGAACAGATGTAATAATGTGGAATAGCAATACTGTCGACACCCGCTAAGATGGAGTTCTTCATTAAAAGCGTGAAAGTACAGGACACGTATGTAAACAGATATAAAGTGTTGTGTTGGCAGAAGAGCCAACACCGTGTTACAAGAGGAGGCCGAAATGCACGCGTTTTAGCTCACGCAGGCTGGCGTGAGGAGGAAAGAACTATACTGACGTCAGATCTGGAACATGACAAGGAATTAGAATTCAGAAAGCGGACGCAATTATTTTGATACTTAACTTTAATCCATTAATGATGAACGTCGCTCTTGACGGTACATGATTCACAATATTATTTGTTCAGAATACATTCATATTAACTGAATATGGCGCCTTGCTAGGTCGTAGCTAATGACGTAGCTGAAGGCTATGCTAAACTGTCGCCTCTGCAAATGAGAGCGTATGTAGACAGTGAACCATCGCTAGCAAAGTCGGCTGTACAACTGGGGCGAGTGCTAGGGAGTCTCTAGACTATACCTGCCGTGTGGCGGCGCTCGGTAAGCAATCACTGATAGTGGCGACACGCGGGTCCGACGTATACTACCGGACCGCGGCCGATTTAAAGGCTACCACCTAGCAAGTGCGGTGTCTGGCGGTGACACCACATAAAGTATAATAAAAGCGGCGTTCTTAACAATTGTCTAAATCGCGTAGTTAACACAGATTCGTAAGTGGTAATAAAAATCATAAATCTCAGAACATCATGTGAAGAAACCAACTTCTGTTTTATATGAACAACAACCAAATATGGACCCATTTACCCGACCCAGTATTACTGATGTCAACAGAGCTCAATCAGAATATGAGCAACATACTTACAACGTAACTCAAAGAGTGCAAAGCACACAATAAGGAATGAGAAGCACAATGATTTGAAACGAGCTTCTGTTAAGTTCCGTTCACTACGGAACGAAAACAAACACAGAACCTAACGATCATCCAATAAGAAAGCGACATGATGCATTAATAAACTTGCAGCACTGCAAGTGGCCTGACAGCGAACCGAAGTCGTGTTACGTGTAGCCCCTACACGGGTTTCACCCCCTGTTGTTGCTGTCTCTGCACAGTTCGTAGCCAGTGTTTCTGGTGTCTGTTTAAAGCAACAGTCTGGAACGCTCTGTATCGACTCAAAGAGGATTATATACTGAGCATGGTGGCGCAGTGGTTACCACACTGGACTCTAGTTAGGGAGAACGACGGTTCAAACCCATTCCGCCATCCTGATTTAGGTTTTCGGTGATTTCCCCAAATCGCTTCAGGCAAATGCCGGGATGGTTCCTCTGAAAGGGCATAGCCACCTTCCTTCCCCATCCTTCCATAATGTGAGGGACCGATGGCCTTGCTGTTTGGTGCCCTCCAACAATTCAACCAACCAGCAGTGGATTACATGTACCGAAATCCTGGCCAAAATTATTTTTGATAGTTTCAAACCTTTAAAGCACTCCCTTTCACTACTAGGTTAACTGTAGTTGTGAATACCCCTAAACTACTCCACTGCCGTCCATAGAGATTGGCCTGGGATGACTCGGCATGCATTTGTTAGTTTGTCTGCCTGTCTTTCAGTTTGTACCATGCCACTTACCACAAGTTCTTAACCTTTTGTACTTGAAAATTTCAAAGTAGATTCGTGTGATACCCTTAATTTGCTGTAACGATTTTACTGGTGACGTGATGACAGGACTGCTTCTACTAGGGCACCGAATTGCTCGTCACGTGTATGATTGTTCCATATGTAGTTAGTTTGCCATACTTTTCTCGCAATTTTTAAATGCGCCTTCAAACTAATTATAGCTATGTACTGTGTTATATATGTGCGTATTGAGAAGTGTATGTTAGTGTGTGTAATCTAGGTTGGTTCTGCTACGTTCACATGTCTAATGTTACCGATCACAGCAGGTGATTGTCCCAGGCCTGTCGCAAAGTTCTTTTCAATTGCACGTTGGTTTACTTTCTAACTTCTCGCAGTTCACAGCCTGATGCGATAGATGGTGCTGCATGCAGCGCTAGATTGCAAGCAAAATCTATCGACGTAGGGGGGCAACACATCTGCACGCTTCACCGTGACGTAATCCACCAAATCAGATGCCTTCCTATGAGTATGAAAGAGGGAACCTTGCCAGTTCACGACAGTCAGTTTTAGTCCCTGACGACGATGGTGGAGGGTATCATCGAAAGCGTGGAATTTTCTGAAAATTTGACGAGGCAAGTGAACCGAGAACCTTTCATGTACTTGCTACAATAGTTGACCAAACGTCCATTTTTGCCATTTTGGCCATAATTTCGGTAAATATACTCCGGTGTGCGGCACAGGTCAGCACAGCATGGGCAACATGCGATGTTGGTGTAATGTGTTGAAAGATAATGTCACGAAGATCTCGGAGAAGGGTCATAGCCACCGTCCTTAAGGCGCCAGAAATGTGATAGGTACAGTGCAAATTACCATCTGTGTGGACAAGACGCGATCATCTTATTTACCCAGTGGTACCCCATACCAACAAGTCAGATGATGAGCCCATGAGAAGATGACGAAAGCAGCCTGGCAACGTTCGTCCTCCTCAGAGCTTGCATGCATGGATACGTCCAATGTGATGTTGTACACAGGACTGGGACTCGTCTGCAAAGACGACATAGTGCCACTCTGGTATGTCCAGTCTCCTTGTTGGGAGTTCCACTGTCGGCCGCCTCGGTCTCCTGCCGCGTCGATGTGGGCTTCGACAGCAGTTGTCGCAGGACGTCGCCGCACTGTCCGTGAGGGCGCTCTTCTGGCCACCAGTGAGATCGCTGCGTTCCATGACACAGGGAACCTGGTGTGTCTGTGTGGTCCTGCACAGCCAACCAAACAGCACGTCGAGCCTCTCAGGCGCTAGTCACGTAGGGCCATTAACAGCCTACGTGACCCTCGCGAACCGATGGGCACCGTATTCACGTGACAGCGCGAGCAGCGTAACGACAAACTGCAGTCTCGGACTTTGGTAAGTGCTGGTAGACGTTTCCCCTTCGTACACAAGGTGTCACACAGTCTTCCCACAAACAAACAACACTCAAATGCGATTTCTGAACGACAAACCCGCTGTAAAATCTTTACTTACATACAGAGCATAGTGGCAGCTGTGGAAAATCACTGGTCCACATCTACCCTATACCTTGCAAGCCGTGTAATATGCTGTGGCAGATGGTGGAATCCGTGCTGGATACAGTGGCCGATGCGCAGGGAACAGTTACTGAGCGATTTCATTTGTTTCTTTAGGCGGGGCCGACCTTGTCTGGCCACTTCCAGCCGGCTGGCGACACACTGCGATGGCAGAAGCGAGCCACACGCCCTGCGTTCTTCCTCAAACGATTTTACAGATACTATTCCGTAAAAAAAATCTTTTTTCCCTACTTATAGCTTTATATGCCAGCTTCGTGTGACGTGCCCATCATTTCGTTAATGGTGACATTTATTATGGTACTTCGATTTAAGTAAGACACTGCATGAAATATGAAAAAGTTTAAAATAGAAAATAGGGGTTGCTAAGATTTTGCGTTTGGTACACATTACATAATATGTTGCCGCGTATAAAATTCAGCTGAGATAATGAATTTTTCTTTAGACTTTGGTGGAAGTCTCAGTCACCAATGACGGAAAAATTAATCTGATGTAGCGCACTCATCTGCAACCGTCCGAGCCAGCGAAAGAGCCAGAATGAGATATTCTCAACATTCCTCACATCTCAAACGGTTTGAGATATGGAAACAAGATTTTCGCAAATGACAGCACGCAAAGAGAAGAGTGCTTTGCCGTATGGTTAACATGCAAAACTTAATTATTGACCGCATTATACGATGAAACAATGTAATTATTAAGGGGCATCGATAGCTGGTGAAACGAGACATACTGTGGGATATAGTACAACGTAAGTGAAGACATTACAAGCTCATTTTTGAATCGGCGATGTGCTTTTTCATAAACGTTTCCTCCCTATTTTTCCTCAGTTTCTCACTTAAAAAACTTCATAACCACTGTCCATTTTCAATTTCTCGCCGCGTAATGAACAGTCCATTAAATTTTGGGCACGCAGCCGCGCAAATAAAATTTCCTCCGCTGATATTTCGGCCGCGTATCGTCCGGCCATCCTCAGAGTGAGTCATAAGACTGACGACAAGATGCCAAGCGCGGCCTTAGATGCTCCACCGAAGCGGTACTGCGCATGCGATTGACAGATGTTGGTCGGCGGCAAAGAAATACGCTTATACATGCACCGCCTGTGGCGAAGGCGTACAGACATTTGATTCGCTTATCGATGTATGATCGGCGGCGGTGACACCGTGACGACTTCTCTGCAGTTCAATTACCCCAAGAGCCGGATGCCATGCTTTGTCCAAATTAAAAAAAAAATTATCTCTGTTTATTAAATTATTAGCTGCTCTAATCTCTATACCTTGACGGCAGATTCCCAAAAGGAAGACGTGGATGTTAAAATATTCACATCACTGTAATTCATGGAATGACCTGTACCAAGACAATGTTCGGCCACAGCTGACTTGTCTGGCTGTAATAAGCGTTTGTATCTTCGATGCTCTACACATCTCTCATGAACGGTGCGTGTTGTTTGATCTCTGTACGATTTCTCACAATTTCCGCTATAAATCTGATACACACCCGCTTTTCGAAGCTGTAAATCGTCCTTCACAGAGTAAAGCTGCAGCAGTCTTCGTTAAGGGGGATGGGGGGGGGGGGGGGGTGAAAGACCACCACAACACAGAATTTCTCAGGAATACACCCACATCGGCAAAAAAGTACTAGATTTGAAAGAATTACTATCTTCTTCCTAGGTTTTACATTGAATGCTCTACAAATTTGTTGCGGAGAAAATCCATTCGATTTAAAAATGCTCTTAAGGTACGTGAGCTCTTGTTGCAAATTGTCTTTATCGGAAATACAGTGTGCCCTATGCACTAAGGTATTAAGAACACATACGGTCTGTGAAGGGTGATGGCAGCTACTGGCATGAACATTTAGATTTGTATACGTTGGTTTCCGGTATACGGCGTGTCCTAATGTGCCATCAACTTTACGGCGAGCGACAACATCCAAAAATTGGAGGTAGACGTTTTTTTATATTTCCATAGTAAATTTGATACTAGAATGGATGGAATTCTAATGCTCAAGAAATCGATGTAATTCATTCATCCCGTGCGTCGATACCACAAATGTGTCGTCCACGTACCTCCAGAAGACCGTTGGTTTAAAACTTGCTGAGTCCAGTGCCTTGTCCTCGAAGTCTTCCATGAATAAATTAGCTACCAGAGGGTAGAGGGGGCGTCCCATGACAACACCATCGATCTTGTATGAATGCATGGTTTCTCGGCGATATGAATTAATAAAATATTCTCAGGCTTCCAGCGGTTAAAATCGCACGAGCTTCCGACCGAGCTCTCCCCGGTCATTGTCAAGTGGTAAGACTGACTGCTGTGTCGACGTGGCCGCGTCGTTATACAGCCGCACTGCTAGCTGTGACGTCACTGGTGCTCTCTTCCTCGACAAACAGGGTGTTGCAAAAAGGTACGGCAAACTTTCAGGAAACATTCCTCACACAAATAAAGAAAAGATGTTATGTGGACATGTGTCCGGAAACGCTTAACTCCATGTTAGAGCTCATTTTATTACTTCTCTTCAAATCACATTAATCATGGAATGGAAACACACATCAACAGAACGTACCAGCGTGACTTCAAACACTTTGTTACGGGAAATGTTCAAAATGTCCTCCGTTAGCGAGGATACATGCATCCACCGTCCGTCGCATGGAATCCCTGATGCGCTAATGCAGCCCTGGAGGATGGTGTATTGTATCACAGCCGTCCACAATACGAGCACGAAGAGTCTCTACGTTTGGTACCGGGGTTGCGTAGACAAGAGCTTCCAAATGCCCCCATAAATGAAAGTCAAGAGGGTTGAGGTCAGTAGAGAGTGGAGGTCATGGAATTGGTCCGCCTCTACCAGTCCATCGGTCACCGAATCTGTTGTTGAGAAGCATACGAACCCTTCGACTGAAATGTATAGGAGCTACATCGTGCATGAACCACATGTTGTGTCGTACTTGTAAAGGCACATGTTCTAGCAGCACAGGTAGGGTATCCCGTATGAAATCATATTTACGTGCTCCATTGAGCGTTGGTGGAAGAACATGGGGCCCAATCAAGACATCACCGACAAATAATGCCTGCCCAAACGTTCACAGAAAATCTGTGGTGATGACGTGATTGCACAAATGTGTGCGGATTCTCATCAGCCCACACATGTTGATTCTGAAAATTTACAATTTGATCACGTTGGAATGAAGCCTCATCCGTAAAGAGAACATCTGCACTAAAATGAGGATTGACACATTGTTGGATGAACCATTCGCAGAAGTGTACCCGTAGAGGCCAATCAGCTGCTGATAGTGCCTGCACACGCTGTATATGGTATGGAATCAACTGGTTCTCCCGCAGCACCCTCCATACAGTGACGTGGTCAACGTTACCTTGTACAGCAGCAACTTCTCTGACGCTGACATTAGGGTTATCGTCAACTGCACGAAGAATTGTCTCGTCCATTGCAGGTGTCCTCGTCGTTCTCGGTGTTCGCCAGTCGCGAGTCATAGGCTGGAATGTTCCGTGCTCCCTAAGACGCCGATCAATTGCTTCGAGCGTCATCCTGTCGGGACACCTTCGTTCTGGAAATCTGTCTCGATACAAACATACCTCGCCACGGTTATTACCCCGTGCTAATCCATACATCAAATGGGCATCTGCCAACTCCGCATTTGTAAACATTGCACTGACTGCAAAACCACGTTCGTGATGAACACTAACCTGTTGATGCTACGTACTAATGTGCTTGATGCTAGTACTGTAGAGCAATGAGTCGCATGTCAACACAAACATCGAAGTCAACATTACCTTCCTTCTATTTTGCCAACTGGAGGTGAATAGAGGAAGTAGGGTACATACTGACGTAACTAAAATGAGCTCTAACACGGAAATTGAGCGTTTCCGGACACATCTCCACATAACATCTTTTCTTTATTTGTGTGTGAGGAATATTTCCTGAAATTTGGCCGTCCCTTTTTGTAACACACTGTATATAGTCATGTTTTCATTCCGCGTCCGTCGCGCCCGTTTTAACATCGCGATAGTCGGGTTCCGTCCTTGTTGATGGTGTTTTCAGCGGTTTTTATTTCAATAGCTTCTTTTATGACGCTATCGCAAAATCCCTCCTTCATATCGACATGTTTCGTCGAATAGAATTCGATGTCCACTTTCTAAGGCGTGTTCTTCCACGGCTGAATTTTCTGGATAGCGTAGGTGTAAGCACCTCTCGTGTTCCTTCCCGACGTTGCTCTACCATGCGTACTGTTTGGCTGACGTAGTAACAGCCACACTGACATGGTATCTTGTACACTCGAAGCGTTCTAAGATCTAGATCGTCCTTCACAGGCCTCATGAGCTGACGAACTTTTGCTGGGGACCTGAACACCGATGAAATGTTATATCTCTTCAGGAGCCGGCTAATCTTTCCCGACACTGTACCACAGAAAGGCTAAAACACAAGTTTCTTGTTTGCTTCTTCGGTGGTGTTCTCACCTCTCTTAGTTTGTTTTTTTGCGTGTCGCGCCAGATATAGCCTGTGATACCTGTCCGTGGCTGTAACCGTTTTCCAGGAAGACGTTTCGGAGGTGGCTCAGTTCTAGTGGCAGACTTGCTGCGTCTGGGACGACTTTAGCACAATGAACGAGGGTATTCAGAAGGCCACTTTTTGTGCCGGATGGTGGTGGCTGAGTTACCGATCTGTGCGTGTAGGTTTCCTGCGGGCACTGTGGCTGAGGTGACCGTTGGTTTTCCGTCGAACGAGTACGTCAAGCAAGGGCAGTGCATCATCTGTCTCGACTTCCATCGTAAACTTGATGTGGCCGAGGAGAGCTCGGTCGAAAGTTCGTTGGATTATAACCACCTGACGCGGCTGGAAGCCCGAGAAAATCTTATTAATTCATATCGCCACGAAACCACGCATTCATACATGGCGTACCTCTACGGGGGGGAAACGTGGCGCCTAGGGAACCTGCTTGGGAAGAAGGCTAACCTGTTAAGCTCTCTAGCCTTCCTGCTACGCTGTCGAGATGAGAACGCGATTCCACGATTTACCTCGGCAGCCAGGTGAATCTACCGTTCAGCCAGCTCTGCCCTGTTGCGGGAAACGATACACTTCACTAGGAGGCAGCTGGATTTAAAAGGTCGCGAACTGCTGGCTATACATCTGCAGTTGACAGAGGTACTCTCACAATTAGATTTTGAGTGGGTCGACGCGGCCACCACAGCAAAAGAAGGCCACAGAGAAACAGAAAGTGTAGTTCGCGCGGATTTCTTAACAACAACACGGTGCAGAACGGAAATCAACAGAAGGAACTGTCATCAATATGACGGAGAAAGAGGTCGATGCGGGTGCCATTTCGGCGCTTAAGAAAGGTATTAACTTCGCACCAGCGCTTCAGAGCATCCCTGTCTGTGATGATATAAGTGGGGTTGAACAAACAATCCGTAAGATGCCTAGTGAGAATGCTGACGAAATTCATCGCGAAACGTGTCGCATCATTTCAAAATCTAAACCACCGAGGTCTAACTTGACTAGGGCTAAACGCAATGGTCTTCACGCACTCCGCAACGACGCACTCATCGTGGTTCTGCCAGTCGACAAGGGCAATGCATCCATCATTGTAAATAAAGCTGACTACGATGCCAAAATTCAGTTAATGCTTGAAGAGGATATATAGCGTTAACTGCCACGGGACCCGACGTCAAGAATAATTAGGAAGACAACAGAGCTTCTAAAACAGTCAATGCTGGAAGAGGGCGTTATTAAGACTCTCCTCCCTCAGGCGCCGAGACCACCTACGCTTTCTGGACTACCAGAAATCCACAACCGGATTCTCCTCTTCGTCCCATTGTGAACACCATTGGGTCACCCACTTATAGACTGTCAGAACACCTGACCAGCCTCCTTGCACCGCATGTCGGTCGTTGTGTGCATCACATCAAGAACACCGTCGACTTTCTCAACAGAATTAAACAACTGCGTCTTAGTCAAGGAGATATGATGGTTAGTTTTGGTGTGGTCTCCCTGTTTACACGTGTTCCGGTCAAAGACTGTATAGATCTCCTCTCCCAATTATCTGATAGCACAATTGTGGGACTGTTTAAGCACACAGTGACATAGTCGTACTTCCTACATGGCGGCCAGTATTTCGACCAGTTGGACGGCGTGGCTATGGGAAGCCCTCTGGCTCCATCCATAGCCAAACTTTTTATGGCAAAATTTGAAGACTTCGCCTTGGACACGGCTCCAGCTAAACCAAGTTGCTTTTAGCGTTACGTCGATGACACTTTCATCATGTAGCCCCATGGTCGTGAATTTTTGGAACACCTGAACAGCATTCACGGCCACATCAAGTGTAAGATGGAAGTCGAGACAGAGGGTACATTGCCCTTGCTTCACGTCCTCATTCGACGGAAAACCAAGGGGCCCCTCAGCCACAGTGTCTACAGAAAACGGAGACACACACACACACACACACACACACACACACACACACACACACACACACACACACACAGATCAGTATCTGCACGCTCTCAGCCACCACCATCCGGCACAAAAACGTGGCGTTCTGAATACCCTCGTCCATCGTGCTAAAGTCGTCCCAGGCGCAGCAAGTCTGCCACTAGAACTGAGCCACCTCCGAAACGTCTTCCGGGAAAACGGGTACAGCCACGGACAGGTGTCCAGGCTATATCTGGCGTGACACGCAAGAAACACACCAACAGAGAAGAGAACACCACCGAAGAAGAAAGCAAGAAACTTGTGTTTTAGCCTTTCTGTGGTACAGTGTCGGGAAAGATTAGCCGACTCCTGAAGAGATATAACATTTCATCGGTGTTCAGGCCCCCAGCAAAAATTCGTCAGCTCATAAGGCCTGTGAAGGACTACCTAGGGCTAAGAACGCCTGGAGTGTACAAGATACCATGTCAGTGTGGCTGTTACTACGTCGGCCAAACAGTACGCATGGTAGAGCAACGTCGGAAAGGAACCCGAGAGGTGCTTACACCTACGCTATCCAGAAAAATCAGCCGTGGAAAAACACGCCTTAGAAAATGGACACCGAATTCTATTCGACGAAACATCTGTCGTTATGAAAGCGGAGGGATTTTGCGATAGCGTCATAAAAGAAGCTATTGAAATAAAAACCGCTGAAAACACCATCAACAAGGGCGGATGTTTGCAACTCAGCACAGCCTGGGACCCGGCTATCGCGATGTTAAAACGGGCGCGATGAACGCGGTATGAAAACATGATCATATATGGCGTGGAAGAGAGCACCAGTGACGTCACAGCCAGCAGTGCGGCTGTATAACGACGCGGCCACGACGACACAGCAGTCAGTCTTACCACTTGAGAATGACCGGGGAGAGCTCGGTCGAAAGCCCGTGGGATTTTAACCACCCGACGCGGCTGGAAACCCGCAAATTTTTATTAACTATCAATCTTCTCATAAAATTCACCATTAAACTGGAAATAAGATGATAAAAGCACATGATCAAATAAGGCCGTAATGTTCGTATCAAGATGTTGGCTGATAAGAGAAAGAGTCCTTTAAAGGTACCGGTGCATAATGACAGCAACGTCAGGCTAAATAATAATGATGTGCTAGTTAGTTTTGACGTGTTAAGTCTCTGAATAAAATCCATAGAATTACGAATGTGGTGACTCCATTTTCCTACCAATTGTTTTAATTAGGAAGTCAAGTGTTTGGCAGAAAAATACGTCGGTGAACCAATAGACATTTTGTGAACTTTAGGAAGACCATAATATCTCGGTGGTACTTCTTTTGACTTCCTTTGGTAGTGATGAAGTGTTCAGCAAGGCAGCAGTCCATACTGTCACCTTGATAGTAGGATCTTTGTTAATCTTCCGTTATGCACCAGAACTAAGTAGACCACATAGCTCTTCCTTGTAGACTTTCTGAGGCAAAAGGACGGGAGCATTACCCGCACGCGCTGCAGTCGGAAAACTATAACCGCGATGCCATAGATAGTACAAGGGTACTAATATCGATACGCGCTGCTGCTGCGACTCACGGAGACAGAGGATAACAGCATAACCGCGAGAGACTAATCACAGAATATCAACCAAGACCAAGATTTAATGGGAAGCATAACACGAGCCAGCCACGGCTCAACCTCCCGCCCTCAAACAAACACGATGCTGGAAGGGGGGGGGGGGGGGGGGCTACTTAACCATCAGACTAACTAACTGGATTTAACCTGGCTAAGGTGAACCCAGTACTGGTTACCGGAATGGTTATCCTTAACCAGCAGATTCACCGGGCCTAAAATGCGCAAATTGGTGCTAGGCCCCAGAAAATGAGGAGTAAATTTACTCATATTTCCGACACGCAGCTGCCTACTGGGGAAACTACGGACATAGACCTGATCTCCTAGCCTCCCTCTAAAGGTTCGCCGATTACGATTGTAACGCTCACCTTGATTATTATGGACCCTGAGTATATTACGTCTGGCACGGTTCCAGTTTTCATTGATGACTTGAGGAACTAGATCTTGAATTCCCCACAAGTTCTAAAAAGGGGAATTAACAGGATAGGAAAGGATCAAAGAGGCGGGAGTGGCTCCCAAGGCTTCATGATTGGTGGTATTAAAAGCAAAACTAAGCCAAGGAAGACTAGAGTCCCACTTACTAGGCGTTTTCTGAAATCAAAGCGGATTTACGATTTCGGTTAACCCTCTCCGTAAAGCATGCCTGCGGATAATACGACGCAGTCGTGATATGCTTGACACCGTTCTGAAAATAGGACGCCTTGAAAGGAGCCGAAAGGAAGGCCGGCGCATTATCGCTAACAATTTTCTTAGGGGGGCCAAAAACAATGAAAACTTTAGTTAAATGAGAAATAGTGGTGGTAGCAGTGACGTTACGGCTCGGAAGGAGCCAAGTGAATCCGGAGAACGCATCAATAATAACTAACACGTATCGATGACCTTTCTTAGTACGAAGAAAGGGTCCTAGATAATCGATATAGAGCTTGTGCGTAGGACAGGACTCGCGCTCAGAGCTCAGCAAACCCTGTTGAAGAGCATTCTTGGGTTTGACTACATTATACATCCGATATTGCTATACCATCTCTCTGACATTTCGCTCCATGGTGGGCCAAGTCAAATGCTCCTTGACTTTTTTCAGAGTCTTAGGAACTTATAAGTGGCTACCCACCAACGAATCATGAAAGTACCGAAAAACCGGGCGCACCAGAGCTACTGGCAAACTTCTTTAACTGCTTCGCATGCCCGACCCTTTTACGCAGAATGCAACTGTTAATAATATACTCATGCGACAGTTCCCCAGCCAAATAGGGTCCTGATCCCGACGCTGAGCGACATCAAACTAAAGAGGAATTTCTCCCAATCCTGCCTCCATCTGTCTCCCGGGTTCCCTCACTAGGTGTAGATTCGGCGAACTACCGGCTGAGGACATCCGCAAGGATATTTTCAGTGTCTCTCACGTGTTTAAATTCAAATTAAATGCGTACCTCTCATCTGGCACTACGGCCAGTTTTACGGCTAAAATACCAGCATTAGATGTGTCATTTTGGACAATAAACCTTTTATTAAAGTATGGTACTCCTAGAAATGGACGATTGGCTACAGCTGCCTTAATATACTCAAACGCGGGCTCCTGGACAGGTCCTTATTCAAAACGCACTCTCTTCCGGCACTGTTCGTTTGAGGTCGCGGCCAACTAAGCAAAATTAGGGACAAAACGCCTAAAATAGTTCAACATGCCTATGAACCTAGCAATTCCGAGTTTATCAGTAGGCGGAGGCAACGCCCGTATGGTCTTAGTTCGCTCTTGTTCGATGCGAATACTCTGACCTGACACTAGGTGACCTAAGAAGAACACCTGCTGCCTTTCTAATGTCATCTTACTGGGTTTAACAGTCAGCCCGGCTCCCTGAAACCTCGAAAGAACTTTCTGGATATGATCCAAATGGACTGAAACGAACAGCTATAGATGACTAAATCGTCCAAATAATTATAGGCAAACACTAATTTCAAGTTCCTAAGGATATTATCCAGCAAACGACTTGCCAAACCAAAAGGAACTCTGTCAAACAGATTCCAATCAGTACAAAATGCGGTAACATGTTTACATTCTTCAGCTAATGGAATCTGACAACAGGCTTGGTTCAAACCAAGAACAGTAAACCAATTAGTACCGGCAAACCAGGTAAAAGTTATGCAGATCAGAGGCAGAGGTACATTCGAAGACAACCTTAGTGTTCAAGCACCCGGTAGTTAACCACAGGTCTGAAATAGTGCTCCTGATCCTTGGGAACATGGCATATGGGGGAAGCATAAGTAGATGTAGAAGGCGTAATAACTCCTTGTTGGAGCATTTGTGATATTCTCGCCTTCAGTATCTTCACCTTAGGAGGTGAGAGGCGACGTGGGGGCTGCCTGACAGGACTATCGTCGGATAGAAGGATATGGTAATTAAGAACATTAGTGACACTCAAGTTATCACTAAGAAGCTCAGGAAAACTCTGTAACAAATCCCGTAATTGAGAAGCGTGATGCGGCGAGAGATGGGTAAGATCAAACTCATTAGCCACATCCTGAACGGCCAATGCATCTGCATTTCGATGCACAATACGTTTAGCGCACTTATAAAACGAAACATAAGGTGGCTTGCGGAGTATGGATGTAGATGTAGAAACTTCTCCACAGGACCTAACTTAAAGAAAAAGGTGTGCCCAGAATAATCCAAGAATAACCCAGTATTTACTGAAATCACATCCCAAAATTAGATCGACCGGCAGCTCCTTGACCGAGGCTAATGACAAGGGCCAGGAAAAATCCCCCATCGATATACTCCCTCGGACCCAATCATGCAGAGGCAACACCTGGTCATTGGCCACCCGACATCTCTGCACCGGAGAAAGCACCGACCGAAGTTTCGTAAATTGACCAACTTCCAAAAACCACTCGAAGCACAATAATGAAAATGAGCTACCAGAATCGGAAAGAGCACAGATCGGTTCGCCACCTACTCGAGAACAAACGTAAGGCGAGGGCGGTGAAGAGGGAGCGACAACACGGGTACGCCAGCGTCTAAAGGCTCGATCACGAGATAGCTGCCCAGTCCGGCGTCATTTATTGGCTCTGAGAGCGCGAGGCTGAATCCGAGAGCGCTCCAAGTGAGCCGTGCTGCCGCACCTGAAACAACCCCGGGGTTCCAGTTTTACGGCTTCAGCGGATGCAGACACTTCGGAATTTCCCTTGCCAGCGCCGGTGGCCTGCCCCTTAACTTCGTGACATACATCGTATCCAAGTGGCAACACCCATATCGCTACAACCGCGGCACGGAGTTCTTCCCAAGCTGAAGGCTGATTACGGAAAACATAGTGCTACTTATCCGCAACGCGCATTCCCCTAAGAACAATAGACACCGGCTGTTGTTCAGGCAAATCGATTAACAAAGCCAAGGACGCCGTCTGAACTCTGTCCACATACTGATGTAACTGCTCTTTATCCCGCTGCATCTCCCAAATGTAACGACATTCAAGCTGTTTTCGAACTCCGGTGGTCAATCTCTGCCTAATGACGAGCTCCCTCAATTGCTGTAAGGAGAACACTTCAGTCATGGCTCGGAAGAGGAGGTTCTGCAACTCACTTCTAGCTAACAGGTACGGCAGTGACAAAATTACTTGGTGTGGAACCACGAAAGGGAGAAGCATAAAGTTCAAGACGAACCGACAACCGTAATAATTTTTCGACCTGTTCAAGCCACTCCACGACTAATTCAGTAATATCACGAGAGGATTAGGCAACTTGGCAAACATTGCGTCTAACTTCACCGAGGACGTAACAGTACCATCCCGGGCAGGCTCTCGCCCTCTCCCGAACACAGCAAGTCCCGCTCCTCAATCCTCTTCTCACCAAATCTAAACACGTAACATTAAACTGCAATGCACTAACCAAAGAGCCCAATTCGGCGGATAATTTTTTATGGTGATCTTCCAAAGCTAACATGCCCAAATCCGCTTTCCGATTTGTTAAATACATTAACTGGGCCTACACCGTATCCAATAGACTGGCACTAGGTTGAGTGCCTTCCAAAACGCAAATAGTGTCCTCAAGGCCCCTAACAGCCTTCAACAAAAATTCAGTGGCCGCTCCTGTCTCACCCAACACCGCCGGCGTGACGTCAACCGGCTGAAAAACGGCAGCACCTAAACGGGCCACTAAATCCGGATCACTGCTCTCAGTAGCTTGGCGCCTTATTTCCAACTCGTAAACAAGATGTTCCTGAGCAGGCCGATCCCCGGACTCTGACTGACCGCCATTACAATACACCTGAAACAATCAACACCCAAAACAATGTGGTGTCACAGAACAGAAATAAAATTGAAACTAACAGTAACTGAAATGGCAAGAACACAAACGTAACCACGCTCTGCTACCAGTGAAATCCCTGGGCTAGCAGGACGGAGCGTATGCGGTTATATTTGTGGAAAGAGGTCAAAATATGTTACTGTCAGTTGCACACCATCATACAAAATTTATTTCTTAAAACACACAATCAGACAAGCAAGAATCAAAACTCTCAAGGTTTTAACGAAAGACCTCCTTTGATTTAATTTAGATCGGCTGAAGGCCACATCGAAAATCCAAGGCACAAGGCCTAAGCAAGGTACAGGAGTTCTTCTGGCGGTTTCACTTCTTCAGAATTTTTTATCTTCAATATAAATAGGCTGAAAGCCTTAGATTTAATGTTATCCCATATAACGCGGCTGAAGGCCTCACGTTAATCAAGAATAGTCTCGCGGCTTAAGGCCGAGACAAAGATTTTCAAAGTTTAATTTAAATTGGCTGCAAACTCGGTTGAAGGCCGCATATCAACAAAACAATTTTACGGATTTTGCATGGGAAGAAGAGCTTTCAATTTGAAAAGGCTGAAGGCCTGATCTCAAAATACTTCGTGTAAAACTCTGCTGCAGGCCTCATATTAAAAAATAACATTCTTATGACTTAAGGGCAAGACAAGGATTTTGAATTTTTAATTTAATAGAGATTAAAACACACATCATGGAGAAAACAATTTTACGACCTAAGGCCTAAAGGAAGAGATTCTGAATTTCAACTAAAATAGGATAAAGTCTTTATCCTAAAATGCTTCACATAACTCTCGGCTGAAGGCCACATATGAAACCCAAATAATCTCACGTCTTAAAATTAAAAATTGGAAATTTCTTTGTCTGGGCTTTAACTGAAAAACTCGGCTGAAGGCCACATAAAAACTACAAAATATTTCTTCCGGCTTAAATCCTAGACAAAATTTTCAACTCTTGATTTGAAAAGGCTGAAAACTCGGCTGAAGGCCACATACCTACTTGAAACCAATTTACGGCTTAATGTCTAGGCACAAGGAATTTGCAATTTTAATTTTGAAAGGCTGAAACTCGGCTGAAGGCCACATACCAGTCAAGAAACTTTTTTACGCCTTAAGGCCTAAGAAGAAAAGCCTTGAAATTTCAATAAGCAAAAACTCCGCTGAAGGCCACACACAGTACTTAAGACTAAAAAGGAAATCACTCTGTAAAACACAAGGAGCGGCGCTCAGAAGGTTCCAACCTGGGGAAGTAACTAACGCACTTTTAGGTGAAACAGGCAGCCAGACCGACAACTTCTTAATCAAAAGGCAACCCAACAAAAAGCCAGCCGAGGAACCAACCAACAACATCAGTTCTACTGCACCTGAACAGCAAAACGACAACAAGATGTCAATCGCACAACGTTCCGGATACTGGTGGCCAATCAAGCCAAATGAGAATAAACGCCCAAAACTACCAACACCTCAGCTGTCACACTACACGCTGTGCTGTACAATACCAACACGATGTGGAAAATACACTGCCAGAAACTACGTCAACAACCACTTTAGGTCACTGGAACGTCAACGGCCACAACACAGGAGATACCTCTGGTACACTTAATTTAAGTCATTCCTTCATTAATGAAGTTTAACACCACACAGGAAGACGGCTGCAATTCTAATCGACTTGAACGCACACACGTTGTTGCTCGCGTGGATCTCTCAGAAAGTGACAACCAGGATCAAACCAAGAGATGTGATAGCAGTTGAGGCTTGATAGTAGGTTAAGTGAGCACTCAACTTTAGTGTCCAGTTTCGGTGGCTGACGAACTTCGTAACCCTCGCAAGAAGTGCCTCACAACTCCAACCGCACGTGCACGCCGCCAGCGGCTCCGGTCTGACCACGCGCCACAGAGACTTCCTCGTTGCTCTGACCCAACGGACCGACTGTCACACACAGCACACCCGGAAAACATATCCGCCACACCAGACATAGTACAGCAGTACTAGTATCGATACACACTGCTACTGCGGCTCACGGAGAGAAGACAGCAACGTTATTGCGGTAACCACTGGGCTACAACAAATGATTAAAAAAAAAAAAAAAAAAAAAAACAAGGCACCCATCCAGCCAGCCACGGCTCACATACGTTGCAAAGAGCAATGGTGCTCACAATTCCTTTCAGTATTCAATACTGCCTTCTCACGTTGCCATCCTGATAAGTCAATGTTGACTTTTATAGAAGAGATATTCATTTTCCAAAAACATCGCAGTTCTTCCACATAAAACATGTTCCTTAATTCTACAACACTTATTCAAAAAATGGCTCTGAGCCCTATGAGACTTAACATCTATGGTCATCAGTCCTCTAGAACTTAGAACTACTTCAACCTAACTAACCTAAGGACAGCATACAACACCCAGCCATCACGAGGCAGAGAAAGTCCCTGACCCCGCCGGGAATCGAACCCGGGAACCCGGGCGTGGGAAGCGAGAACGTACAACAGTTATTGTTTCTATACAGGCTACACTTTAGTTTCTTTTTTTGGCGTGCTTTTGCCTAGAGCGGAATGCTGTCTGTGTATTTCATTGGTCAAATTTTTCAGTGTAACGAAAATATGATTCTCTATAAATTGTTCGAAGCAAAGAGTAGGATATGACCAAATGAGGAAGCAAATAGACCAGCGTGAGGCCTAGTTTTGCGAAAAACGATTTAACTTCTTTAAATAAATCAGGGTAACTGAGAAAAACTTAAATCTTTCGTTGCTGTCATACTAAAGTCATACGCAGTGTTTAGAATTGTCACGTCGATGTCTCATATCTGCCTAGTGTTAGCGAGATGCTTTAGGAGCTTTAAGTAGAATGCTATGGACCACAGGGTGTACTCAAAAAATGTCTGAAGTAACTAATTGTGTTTTCTTATACATCATAGTTATTGTTTTGCAACACTACTATAAATCTCAGAAATTCTGCTGGTTTGTACATAATGCGGATGTAGTGGAACATAGATGCTCCAGAAAGTGGCGCAAAATGTGCAAAATATTGATTTGTGTTATGTCAAAGTCATGTGTAAATATTATGTCGATATTTTGTGACCATACTTTGTCCATAATTAGCGTCCTGATATAATCGCTCTTAAAGAAAAAAAATTAAGTCTGAAATCCTAGGTTCACTTGAAAATATGTATCTATTAGGCTGGTGCAGAAGTTCACAGCTTTTTTTTTTTTTTTTTGTCAGCTGGTATTCAGGTTGCTAAGGGTTTATTTAACGATTGTCAGTTTTTATTGTTAGTTCACTGTTGCTATTTGAGTTTACATGTTGAAATTTTGTGTCTGAAGATAGTGAGTGGAGCTGTCGACGCTACAAAATGGAGTACAAACAGGATAAATCGGAACATTTCCGACATTTTACACGGTCTGAGTTCATTCGAGGGGCTACAGCAGCGGAGGCACCCAGAAACATTTGCACCGTGTGTGGGGATAATACTATTGGACAGAGAACTCTAAGGAAGTGGTTTTCTCTTGATAAGGAGGATCGTTTTGACGTTAATGATTTCGCTGTTTGATGGAAGTCGTTCACACTCATGAACCCACAATGATCCACGCGAGTGTACTCGAGAGCTGGTAAACTGCAATTATTTCACCACCGTACGAATTTAAGTGCAATGGGAAAGGCTCAAACATCAAGAGTACGGGTGCCGCATGCCCTAAGCCAAAATCACAAAATCAGCAGGTGACCACATGTGCATCATTGCTTGGCTCGTGAACAACACCGGCGATGACTACTCCGTACCGCTATTGGGGTGCAAAATAACTGATGATGGTCGAAGAACAGAGGATATAGAATATAGACTGGAAATGGCAGGGAAAGCGTTTCTGAAGAAGAAAAATTTGTTAACATCGAGTATAGATTTCAGTATCAGGAAGTCGTTTCTGAAAGTATTTGTATGGAGTGTAGTCATGTATGGTTCAATTGGTTCAAGTGGCTCTGAGCACTATGGGACTTAACATCTATGGTCATCAGTCCCCTAGAACTTAGAACTACTTAAACCTAACTAGCCTAAGGACAGCACACAACACGCAGTCATCACGAGGCAAAGAAAATCCCTGACCCCGCCGGGAATAGTACCCGGGAACCCGGACGTGGGAAGCGAGAACGCTACCGCACGACAGCCGTGTATGGAAGTGAAACATGACGATAAATAGTTTGGACAAGAAGAGAATAGAAGCTTGCGAAATGTGGTGCTACAGAAGTATGCTAAAGATTAGATGGGCAGATCACATAACTAACGATGAAGTATTGAATAGAATTCGGCAGAAGAGGAATTTGTGGCACAACTTGACAAGAAGAAGGGACCGGTTGGTAGGACATGTTCTGAGGCATCAAGGGATCACAAATTTAGCACTGCAGGACAGCGTGGAGGGTAAAAATCGTAGACGGAGACCAAGAGATTAGACGGAAACCAAGAGATGAATACACTACGCAGATTCAAAAGGATGAAGGTTGCAGTAGGTACTGGGAGATGAAGAAGCTTGCACAGGATAGAGTAGCATGGAGAGTTGCATCAAGCCAGTCTCAGAACTGAAGACAGCAAACAACAACAATGCTAACACAGGGAAACGAAAGGAATGGTTGAGCCCAGCAAAGCAGCAACTCCCCGAACAACGACCTGTAATCATCTACAAAAGATGATGTTATGCATCTAGTGCGCTACGAATTGCTTCCCCGAAGTGTAACCATCACTGCTGACGTTTATTCTCAGCAACCGAGACGTTTTGCAGACGCAATCCAAGAACGACAAGGAGGAAGACCGCGTGAAGTGATGCTACTCCACGATAATGACCACCCGCATTTTGCTAGGCTGAGGGAAGACACTATACGGGAGTTGTGTTGGGGAGTCCTTCCGCAACCACGTTATTCAGCTGATCTGGTGTCCTCAAACACAGATACAACCTTGAAGGAACTTCCCTTTCCAATGAAGATGCTCTATGAACATGGCTCGACGAGTTCTTCGCCTCAAAACCACGTGATTTCCACAGTCGCGGAATATAAAACGTACTCCAGCGTTGACAGATTGTTTTAAATAGAGAAGGAGAATGTATTATTGATAAACGTCTGTGTTACGTTAGAACTTATGCACCAGACAAATACCTTTTCTGCATGAGACACGGCAGTCCGCAGAGCTTACCGGTGTGACGGGATGCCGCAGCGTGAGGGGAACGTGCATCCAGCCATGAGGTTGCCCCGCTGAACTGCAGGCGTTCATGAACAGTACAAGGCGTAGGGTAGTATCTGACAACTTCTCGGGCTTCAAACTACCCATTTCAGCGATAGTATTGCTCGTAACGGGAATATTTTTCAATCTCTGAGTTTTGACGTTATAACAACAGCAGCTGCCGAAGAGCACTGAAACACATAAATCAAAAGAAGGCAGCTGGAGTAGACGAAATTCCTTCAGAATTCTTGAAACTCTGGGTGAACTTACCTTCGTAGCACCATTCCACTTAGTAAGCGAGATATATGTATCGAGTAACACATACTCTGACATCAATAAAAAATATAAAACAGCAATTCGGAAGATGCTGACATCTGTGAAGAATATTACGGCTACGAAGAAGTCTCGGACGAAATATCAGCACAGGTCAGTTACTGGATGCAGCAGTATTCCGAGCACTTTATTCACCGTGGTCGTTTCTTTACGTTTGATTAGCCAGATAGGATTCTACAAGCAGTCAGCTGAATTACTTCTTAGCAGCTTTCCTTACGGTTGGGCAATGCCTTTGCCACACACATAAAAAAAGACGTATTTCACAAAAAGATTGTCAATGTAAAAGGATTCCTTTCCTGGTTAATGGTTGGCTTACGATATCTCTCAGCATTCGCAACCACTGTATCCTGATGATTAGTAAATCTTCTTGGCCTCAGTATCATCCACGGGCAATTATCGTCCTAACTTACAGGCAAAGCAAGTGGAGGTCCTTCTGTACATACAAAAGCTTGGTGAATGTTGGGCGGTCACATCATTGTCCGGCGAGTTGCAATACCTACCTGTCACTCTGGGAATGATGGGATTCCCTCAAACATATATACATGAGATAGTCCTTCGGATGTACGCGTGAGACTCCTAGCAGTTGACGTCTAAATGTGATTTTTTATGTATTTATTTGCAATGGATTTCGGTGTCTCTCCATTTTCTGGCATGTCTACGGTACCACGTGATCAGGCGTGTACCGGGTAATCATCAATATACACATGTCTCATAGAGGGTATAAAACCAAAAATGCAGACAAAGTACCGTCTGCAACATCCAAAATTTTCGCCGTTTAATTTTCGTTGATATCTTGCACTATACTCTTGATTCTGATGCTATATGCTGTACTACAGAAACTAAATACATCAATACTTCGATTACGTATTAAATAAAAATTTGACTGTATATAATTGATTGTAATTATAATAGAAGTATTATAAATTGCCGGGTAATAGCCAAGGGAACTTTAATGAGATGTATCAATATCAAAGACGAAATGATAATAGCTGTACCGATGTTTATCTTTGTGCATGGAGAGCCTCTGTCGCGTGGCGTGCAGATGGGAGGCAGAGCAGTTTGTGTCATGAAAGAGTGCGGAAGTGTTTGTTGAACGCTCCGGCCGACCCGTTGTGTACCTATACTCGCGCCAGTGTAGACATCCCTAACTCGTTAACCTGCGATTACTGAGAGCACGGTAGGAGTGGACCGACGGGGGAAGCTGCAGTTTCAACTGTTGCCTGTCCCGTAAGTATCCGTGGCTCTGGAGACGACTCGGGGTTCCTCTCATCAAGCAGCAGCAGCAACAGCAGCTCCGCATTGTCGTCGGCTACATACTTGTCATCCGCACAGCTACAATATCGAAGGACTGTTAATTGACAAACATTGTAGTGTAGAGAGGCTTCAACCAGCAACATTTCATTCACAGAGTGTGAATAACTTGAATAATAACTTGCAAAAGTTAAAATTTCTAGGACACCTGTGTTGCATTGTCCTCATACATTATTACCATGCAGGGTCCCTTTCCTTTCCATGCAATCGTCGAGTGTCATAAGAATATCAAAACTGATTAAATATTTACTGCTAGTTTCGTGTACTTCATACTGACCAGTTTCAGTCTAAATTTTCTGCCTTAGTAACTACATTGTTGTATTGCTTAACAGAAGCTACTTACAGCAAAGTAAGTTTCGCTGGCAAAACAAATAACTACAGATACAATATAAATCTCCCACATGAACCATGGACCTTGCCGTTGGTAGGGAGGCTTGCGTGCCTCAGCGATACAGATAGCCGTTCCGTTTGTGCAACCACAATGGAGGGGTATCAGTAGAGAGACCAGGCAAATGTGTGGTCCCTGAAGAGATGCAGCAGCCTCTTCAGTAGTTGCAGGGGCAACAGTCTGGATGATTGACTGATCTAACCCTGTAACACTAATCAAAACGGCGTTGCTGTGCTGGTACTGCGAACGGTTGAAAGCAAGGGGAAACTACAGCCGTAATTTTTCCCGAGGGCATACACCTTTACTGTATGCTTAATGATGATGGCGTCCTCTTGGGTAAAATATTCCGGTGGAAAAATAGTCACCCATTTGGATCTCTGGGCGGGGCTACTCAAGGGGATATCGTTATCGGGAGAAAGAAAACTGGCATTCTACGAATCGGAGCGTGGAATGTCAGACCCATTAATCGCGCAGGTAGGTTAGAAAATTTAAAAAGGGAAATGGATAGGTTAAAGTTGGAGATAGTGGGAATTAGTGAAGTTCGGTGGCAGGAGGAACAAGATTTCCGGTCAGGTGAATACAGGGTTATAAACACAAAATCAAATAGGGATAAAGCAAGAGTACGCTTAATAATGAATAAAAAAATAGGAGTTCGGGTAAGCTACTACAAACAGCATAGTGAACGCATTATTGTGGCCAAGATAGATTCGAAGCCCACGCCTATTACAGTAGTACAAGTTTATATGCCAACCAGCTCTGCAGATGACGAAGAAATTGATGAAATAAAAGAAATTATTCAGATAGTGAAGAGAGACTAAAATTTAATAGTCATGGGTGACAGGAATTCGACAGTAGGAAAAGGGAGAGAATGTAACGTAGTAGGTGAAGATGGATTGGGGGTAATAAATGAAAGAGGAAGCCGCCTGGTAGAATTTTGTACAGAGCACAACTTAATCATAGCTAACACATGGTTCAAGAACCATAAAAGAAGGTTGTATACATGGAAGAGGCCTGGAGATACTGACAGGTTTCAGATAGATTATATAATTATAAGACAGAGATTTAGGAACCAGCTTTTAAATTGTATGACATTTCCAGGGGCAGATGTGGACTGTGACCACAATCTATTGGTTATGAACTGTAGATTAAAACTCAATAAACTGCAAAAAGGTGGGAATTTAAGGAGATGGGATCTGGATGAACTGAAAGAACCAGAGGTTGTAAGGAGTTTCAAGGAGAGCATAAGAGAACAATTGAGAGGAATAGGGCAAACAAATACAGTAGAAGAAAAATGAGTAGGTTTGAGGGATGAAGTAGTGAAGGCAGCAGTGGATCAAGTAAGTAAAAACACGAGGGCTAGTAAAAGTCCTTGGGTAACAGAAGATATATTGAATTTAATTGATGAAAGGAGAAAATATAAAAATGCAGTAAATGAAGCGGGCAAAAAGGAATATAACCGTCTCAAAAATGAGATCGACAGGAAGTGCAAAATGGCTAAGCAGGGATGGCTATAGGACAAATGTAAGGATGTAGAGGCTTATTACAAAAAACTCGATGGTTTGTCACCTCATGGTTCCATGTCACAGACATCAGCGAAAGTTCTTCACCAAGTGTTATGCACAGATCACATCTGGTTCACCAGTGAAGACGGAACAGGCTAATATTGTTGCTCACATGCCAGTTGCGCAGTGAACTAGCTTTATTGCTGTACACTTGTACTGTGTTGAAGGACAAGGATAAAGTGATGGCGTGGCGATGGAACTTGATGAGGTTTGTTTGAAATAGATACATTGACTCTGCACAAAAGAGTAAACAAGTAACCGGCAAATGAAATCTATTTACAATGTCTACTAGCTGGTGAATGCGGTAAATGATGTTCTCACAGGAGTGCACGTTGAGGGCATACAGGCCTCAGTGATATGAGCATGTCGTCCTATCACGTGACCACGGAATAACAATGGACGTAAGTCTGGAGTGAAGCAAACTTTCTTTATGAACCACCAGGCACACTGTACTTATGAACGAAAGCGAAACATGTGGACAGCCCTAAATAAAGCCAAACACATCAGTAGCTCACGTTAAGCTCAACCCAAGTAGTCCATGGCTCGTGCACCAGACCCAGAATACGTGTATACTCGGTACTATAGCCCATCTCAAACTGGTTTGTTTTTTACTCCTGTGTGCATCATACCATTGCCATAATTTGGCCTAACAGAATATTTGCTTGTGAGTGGACACCACGTGCCACACGCTTTGCGCTGATTGCCGTCCACATATTTCTGCGGGACAGCTGTCGTGATAGTCACTAGGGGAAAGATAGACACTGCCTACAGGAAAATTAAGGAGACCTTTGGAGAAAAGAGAACCACTTGCATGAATTTCAAGATTTGAGATGGAAACGCAGTTCTAAGCAAAGAAGGGAAACCTGAAAGGTGGAAGGAGTATATAGAGGGTCTATACAAGGGCGGTGCTCTTGAGGACAATATCATACAACCGGAGGAAAATGTAGATGAAGTTGATATAGGAGATATGATACTGCATCAAGAGTTTGACAAAGCACTGAAAGACCTAAGTCGAAATAAGGCCCCGGGAGTAGACAACATTCAATTAGAACTACTGACAGCCTTGGGACAGCCACGCCTAACAAAACTACCATCTGGTGACCAAAATGCATGAGACAGAAAAATTACCCTCAGACTTCAAGAAGAATATAATAATTCCAATCCCAAAGAAAGCAGGTGTTGGCAGATGTGAAAATTACCGAACTATCAGTTTAGTAAGTCATGGCTGCAAAATACTAACGCGAATTCTTTACAGACGAATGGAAAAACTGGTAGAAGTCGACCTCAGGGAAGATCAGTTAGGAAATATTGGAATACGTGAGGCAATACTGACCCCACGACTTATCTTAGAAAATAGATTATGTCTACAAAAGCTAGAAACGTAGGTTTGCCTTTCCTTAGAGTATTCCAGTCAACACTGTCAAAAGTTTTCTCTCTTTGAATTTCTGAAGGTGGCATGGGTAATATACAGGGAGTGAAAGGCTATTTACAATTTGTACAGAAACAAGATGGCATTTATAAGAGTCGAGTGGCATGAAAGGGAATCAGTGGTTGGGAAGGGAGTGAGACAGGTTTGTAGCCTCTCCCCGATGTTATTCAATCTGTATATTGAGTAAGCAATGAAGTAAACAAAGTTTTTATTTCTTCTCCATGGATTTTAATACCTACTCCGAATTTTTCTTTTGAGGTTCGGCGATGACATTGTAATTCTGTCAGAGAGGGCAAAGGACTTGGAAGAGCAATTGAAAGGAATGGATAGTGTCTTGAAAGGAAGATATAAGATGAACACCAACAAAAGCAAAACGATGATAATGGAATGTAGTCGAATTACGTCGGGTAACGCTGAGGGAATTAAAATAGGAAATGAGACACTTAAAGTAGTAAAGGAGTTTTGCTATTTGGGGAGCAAAATAACTGATGATGGTCCAAGTAGAGAGGATATAAGATGTAGACTGGCAATTGCAAGGAAAGCGTTTTTGAAGAAGAGAAATTTGTTAACATCAAATATAGATTTAAGTGTCAGGAAGTCTTTTCTGAAAGTATTTGTACGGAGTGTAGCCATGTATGGAAGTGAGACATGGACGATAAATAGTTTGGGCAATAAGAGAAGAGAAGCTTTCGAAATATGGTGCTATAGAAGATTGCTGAAGATTAGATGGGTAGATCACATAACTAATTAGGAGGTATTGAATAAAATTGGGGAGAAGTTTGTGGCACAACTTGGCTAGAAGAAGGGATCGGTTGGTAGGATCAAGGGATCACCAATTTAGTATTGGAGGGCAGCGTGGAAAGTAAAAATCGTAGAGGGAGACCAAGAGATGAATACACTAAGCAGATTCAGAGGGACAGAGAAGCATAAGGAGCTGCTTCAAACCAGTCTCAAGACTGAACACTCCAACAACAACAACGTGGGATATGGAGGGCTGTCGTTGATGATTCCCACCATTTGACGAGTACAAATGATGGCCCCTTCACAGTGTTGATGTGCTCGGTTGACAGTCATCTGTCGAGTCCGTGTTTGTGGCATAACGGAACACTACCTGAGGATGGCGTAGTAAAAGTCTGCGATTCCCGGATGGGGGGGGGGGGGGGGGGGTCAGGCATTTTTCTGCCACGTGATGACCGAGTGTTGTGTAAAGTCCTTAGGTTAGTTAGGTTTAAGTAGGCACAGTCTACACGTGTCTCCAACTGACGGTTGACATTCCGGTGAGATCAGGTAAGCGGGCAGCGGCTACGCCATAGTAGTTGTCGCCAAAGCTTGATGGTACAGGCGTAAGCAGTGTGATCAGTAAATGCAGCTGGCCACAACTCGGCTGCCTTGACTGCATCCTCGAGAGAGCGGGATGTATACATCCTATTAATGTAGACTGGCAATGGAAAGGTAACCATTTCTGAAGAAGAGAAATTTGTTAACATCGAGTATAGATTTATGTATCAGTAAATCGTTTCTAAAAGTATGGAGTGTAGTCATGTATGGAAGTGAAACATGTAGGATAAATAGTTTGGACAAGAATAGAATAGAAGCTTTCGAAATGTGGTGCTACAGAAGAATGCTGAAAATAAGGTGGATAGATCACGTAACTAATAAGGAGGTATTGAATAGAATTGGGGAGAAGAGCAATTTGTAGCACAACTTGACTAGAAGAAGGGATCCGTTGGTAGGACATGTTTTGAGGCATCAAGGGATCACAAATTTAGCATTGGAGGGCAGCGTGGAAGGTAAAAATCGTAGAGGGAGACCAAGAGCTGAATACACTAAGCAGATTCAGAAGGATGTAGGTTGCAGTAGGATCTGGGAGATGAAGAAGCTTGCACAGGACAGAGTAGCATGGAGAGCTGCAGCAAACCAATCTCAGGACTGAAGACCACAACAACAACAACAACAAAACATTTTTCGCAAGCTCGGAACCTTCTGGTCCGTCAGAAACTATCACATTCATTTTTCCATAAATACAGTGTACAAATCTCACAAAATTTAACAAGACAACCGTCTGGACCTTACAAAAGTAAGAGAAAGAATGAATAAGTAATTGTTCCTTCTCTTTCAACAACATTCAAATATTCACAAATAATGTTTGACGTCGCACTGAGACGGCGCGTTTGTTCCTTGAGCTTGACATGTAACTCCTTACAAATGGAAGGCCTCAGACACGGCCAACCGATTCGGCTAAAATTTGGCAGGTCGCTTGTGTACAACCTAAAACGGAGGAATCTAAGATATTTTAGGTCAACACCGCCGCGTTATTGAAAAAATCACCCCTAAAAGTTATGAAGAGCAATCGACTCAAAATTGGTGGGATCGATAGATAATTGTAAATAGAGCATTTTTCAATATCAGCTATGGTATCCGAAAACGCATACTATTCCAGAAACCGAGGAAAGAAAGTTTTACAACTGTCGCTTCTGTTCCTACTTTTTAAACGGTTTTTGCCGACAGCACTGATAGCGCAACAGCCAAGGTAACTGGCTGGGAATCTAAGAACCCGGGTTCGAATCGCGAGGAAACCCAGTGGATGTTATTATTTTCGTTTGTATTTTTCCATATCTCAATTCATAGGAATAGGAGGGTTAATAAGGTAAGTAAATCTATAAGGAACGATAAAAATAAGGTAGGCAAATAAATTTCTGAAACTTCTTGGGGTAGTAAACAACTAAAATGTTACTCCAGGTCACTTTAGAATGGCTCTTCCAGTCACTGTTACGTGTCCTCATTTTTCGTCGAACAACGAGATGGCTGGTACTTGTCACATAAAAATTTGAAGCAAATATACTCACGGCACCAAGAACATCTAATGAATGCAATCTTTCGATAGCTACACTGTTCCTTCCCAAGAGTAGGCGGAAAACAAACTTGGTTTACATTTAAAAATGTCTTTTTCGGGAATTAATTTTGATGCGTACCACGCATACGATATCATTGCGTGAAAAATCGGTGCTGAAAGTTGGTTATGAATTATGTTGTAAATAGTTATTGTATCCGTGCGGTCGTCCAATTCCCGCTGGGCTTCCAGAAGCACACTGCAATCCTGAAGCCTGGAAATAAAGTTTTTAACCTGGCGACAGAAATCAACATCACACGGCTGGTACACAGGTGTACAGTTGGGCGGTATTACTTTTACCGTGTACGTCGGCTGACCCTCGCCATCTATAATCATTGTGTCATATAATATAGCATTACTTTGTCCACTCCAGGAATCCACTACTAGAAAAAACTTGCTATCAGAAACGTATGGTCTTAAAACATTCTCAAGAAATGTTCTGTAAATCACATTCGTCAGTTTGGAGAAGGTAATGTAAACATTTTTCAACGAGTCGGTTAAACGGTTGACCTCTTCTATAACCTGAGGACCAAATGTAACATTCGTTTCTTGTAAACATAGGAAAACCTTACGTAACAGTTTTCCAGAGGCTGTAGTGGCATGTTGCGCCGTGTACGAATGTGTTAGTAGGTTTTTACTACCAACTGCGACAAGGATTCCTTTTTTCTCCCTTATGCGATAACGTGCGTCGAATGTTCACCCAATACTCGCATCCTGTATGCCGGTGTTGATCACGTAATCACTATTAAAACCGGTCATAAGTGACGCCGTTTGCCTGTTGAAAAGAGCTCCCACTTCCTGTATATCTTCTATATTTTGTACCTCCTTATGAGAGACGTATTTAGTGACGCGCCGTTGACGAATTTTATACCCCGATCTGAAATTTTTTGCCCAAGATAATGATGCAGCAGACGTAGAATCCTTATGGCCGTATATTGAAGCGCTGCACCTGCAGCCCACTCCTGAAGTATTCTCGCTGTTACATTCTAGTTACGTCAACAAGATTCGACAAATCGGTCGTATGTCCACATATTTATCGCCTGGTATTTGTCGTATCTTGTCCCTCCTTTAACGATATCACTTTCACACAATTTCAAGTCCTTCTTCTGTTCCAGGGCTGTTGTTGCTCCATTCCTTTGCAGTGTTTGTAAGTTCAAATTTGGATGATTCCTGGCTAGCGCTACCGCCTTAACTTTTACTTCAAGGGGTATAGAGCTGTAGTTAAGTCGTTTAGTAACCGGTTCGTGATACTTATCGGGAACAGATGAAGCACATATTCCCAGTGATGTGGAGATTTCTGAAGTGTTATGACAATTTAGCGATTCACTAGTCGGGATATCTTCCACTGAATCACCTTCTGCTTCGTCTTCATGGTATAGTACCTCAGTATCAAGAAAAGTCATTTCGTTTGTCACCACCAAAAATCTCTCGACCATAGCCGTTCCTATCAACCTGGAACGCCGAGAAACAGACCTGGCTGCTTCCGGTAGTGCGTTGATAATGCATCTGTATTTTGCAAACCAAAACACAGTGACAGTAACTTCCCGCTTGCCATCGTCTGTGACAGGCTCCCAACTATATATTACAACGCTAGTCGAAGGGTGTACATCCTCCGTTACTCAGATTATGCACCTGAAAGATATGACAACAAATAATAACTAGTTACTACGGCATAAACAGACGAGCTAATTTCTACAAACTACAGACAGCACTCGTCATATGTTACTTACAGAATAACACTGTATTCATTCACGAAACTTATTTCATTCGGCACATTAATGATGGAAAAATCACTACTGTATCCGCCATGATCGCGGCAGCCTAATGACGGAAAACAACTCTTTCCGATTTACGTCTATAAGGCTCGTGCTGGACACCTTCTCTCTTCCAGATTCAAAACTATGATATGACGAAGAGGCAACCGGGACAACATAACTCTCCCCGCGTGCATTCTGTCCCGTGCCTCGCTGTAAACAAGCGTCGCGCGGTTGGCTGTCTGTGATCCCTCGTGAGGAATTCGAAGCACTCTTACAAGGGGAGGCCGCCAATTGTGAAATTCAGATTCAATTCATACTGCGCATAATAAAAGCTCATGGCCAGAGGTGCTATGTGGGAAAGCACCAAGATGTACTTCTCAGCCGTTGTCGAGAAAATTGACAGTTAAAAGAAACCGTTGCGGTGAAATACTCACTACGATTGATATTATTCTACAGCGTCGTGGCGCAGCGGTAAACTCTCGGGTTCGGTTTGGTAATTCCGAAGTTCGCCGGATCGAATCTCGCGCCATGCAACCATTTTTTTTTAGTATTTGTTTTTTGTAATTCAAATTTGTGTACATACACACAATATATATATATATATATATATATATATATATATATATATATATATATATATATATATATATATAATTCCCAGCAATCAGTTGCAACAATTATGCATATAATAAGTTGTTGAAAGTAGTTTGTCGTGGAAAAACTGGCAACTTCGAACATCATTATGTTTTCCGAAAACAAAGCTGTATTTCATTAATGTTATTAATTGTCTTCATAATGTTAACCAAGTATAGTTAACGGAAGACGTAGAAACGATATTCCGAAACGAATACGTATAGCGTAAATCAAACGTTCGAATTAGAATACAAACCCCACGTACACAAATTTTCTGTGGCAGGTATGAAATACACTCCTGGAAATTGAAATAAGAACTCCGCGAATTCATTGTCCCAGGAAGGGGAAACTTTATTGACACATTCCTGGGCTCAGATACATCACATGATCACACTGACAGAACCACAGGCACATAGACACAGGCAACAGAGCATGCACAATGTCGGCACTAGTACAGTGTATATCCACCTTTCGCAGCAATGCAGGCTGCTATTCTCCCATGGAGACGATCGTAGAGATGCTGGATGAAGTCCTGAGGAACGGCTTGCCATGCCATTTCCACCTGGCGCCTCAGTTGGACCAGCCTTCGTGCTGGACGTGCAGACTGCGTGAGACGACGCTTCATCCAGTCCCAAACATGCTCAATGGGGGACAGATCCGGAGATCTTGCTGGCCAGGGTAGTTGACTTACACCTTCTAGAGCACGTTGGGTGGCACGGGATACATGCGGACGTGCATTGTCCTGTTGGAACAGCAAGTTCCCTTGCCGTTCTAGGAATGGTAGAACGATGGGTTCGATGACGGTTTGGATGTACCATGCACTGTTCAGTGTCCCCTCGACGATCACCAGAGGTATACGGCCAGTGTAGGAGATCGCTCCCCACACCATGATGCCGGGTGTTGGCCCTGTGTGCCTCGGTCGTATGCAGTCCTGATTGTGGAGCTCACCTGCACGGCGCCAAACACGCATACGACCATCATTGGCACCAAGGCAGAAGCGACTGTCATCGCTGAAGACGACACGTCTCCATTCGTCCCTCCATTCACGCCTGTCGCGACACCACTGGAGGCGGGCTGCACGATGTTGGGGCGTGAGCGGAAGACGGTGTGCGGGACCGTAGCCCAGCTTCATGGAGACGGTTGCGAATGGTCCTCGCCGATACCCCAGGAGCAACAGTGTCCCTAATTTGATGGAAATTCGCGGGGCGGTCCCGTACGGCACTGCGTAGGATCCTACGGTCTTGGCGTGCATCCGTGCGTCGCTGCGGTCCAGTCCCAGTTCGACGGGCACGTGTACCTTCCGCCGACCACTGGCGACAACATCGATGTTCTGTGGAGACCTCACGCCCCACGTGTTGAGCAATTCGGCGGTACGTCCACCCGACCTCCCGCATGCCCACTATACGCCCTCGCTCAAAGTCCGTCAACTGCACATACGTTTCACGTCCACGCTGTCGCGGCATGCTACCAGTGTTGAAGACTGCGATGGAGCTCCGTATGCCACGTCAAACTGGCTGACACTGACGGCGGCGGTGCACAAATGCTGCGCAGCCAGCGCCATTCGACGGGCAACACCGCGGTTCCTAGTGTGTCCGCTGTGCCGTGCGTGTGATCATTGCTTGCACAGCCCTCTCGCAGTGTCCGGAGCAAGTATGGTGGGTCTGACACACCCTTGTCAATGTGTTCTTTTTTCCATTTCCAGGAGTGTATTTGCAGTATCCTTAAAATGGGAAAACCAATAATAATTAGTCTACAACAGATTGCTGTTCAAAAAGGACTGTCATCCCTTTTTTGCAAAGCATTTGCAGAAGAGAACGCTTCTGCTCATATAGTGTGTTTACCTTTAATCAGTTTCAATAGATGGTTCAAATTGCTCTGAGCTCTATGGGACTTAACATCTGAAGTCATCAGTCCCCTAGACCTGGAACTACTTAAGCCTAACTAACCTAACGACATCACACACATCCATGCCCGAGGCAGGATTCGAACCTGCGACCGTAGCAGCAGTGCATTCCCGGACTGAAGGGCCTAGAACCGCTCGGCCACAGCGTCCGGCAAATTCCAATAGATCATCGAACATTGAGAACAGCTGAAATCTCTCAAATTGAATGAAGCTCCATGGCTCGGCCGATCCCTTAACACGGTGCATGGTATTTGCGGCTGCGTTAGCAGTTCTGTGAACTATAATCCATCGTCCATCGCACGAACAAAAAGCCCTGCCCAGTAGTTGGAAGAAGTCACAGATCGCACCCGTTTACAAGAAGGGCAGTACACGTGATCCTCAAAACTTCCGTCCGGTATCCTTGATATCGATTTGTTATAGAATCTTAGAATATATTCTAAATTAAAAAAATAACGAGGTATGTCTGACAGAATGACCTCCCTATGGCAACCTGTATGATTTCCGAAAACAATGATCACGTGAAACCCAAATCGCTATTTTATCAGATGACTGCTAAAGGTAATGGACGAAGGCAGATAAATGCAGTATTTTTCGATTTTCGAAAAGTATTTGATTCAGTACCAATGCTATACTATTATCAAT
This sequence comes from Schistocerca gregaria, assembly GCF_023897955.1. Classification (NCBI taxonomy): domain Eukaryota; kingdom Metazoa; phylum Arthropoda; class Insecta; order Orthoptera; family Acrididae; genus Schistocerca; species Schistocerca gregaria. The sequence continues at coordinate 3,473,884 of NW_026061803.1, read as the reverse complement.
AGTAAGGCACTATGAGGAATCAATGAAAATTTGCGTCAGTTGAGGATATTTGATAAGGAGAATGTAGCTTGTAATCTTGGATGAAGAGTCATCATTAAGTATCAAAGTAACTTAGATTGTGCCCGAGGGAAGTGTCTTGGAAGCCTTGCTGTTGATATTGTGCAGGGATATGCTAAAGTCCATATTATTTCAAAAGTCAATATTTCACGGAATAATGCAGGTAGAGATAGCCGCACGCGGTAGCCGAGTTGTCTTGGGCGCCTTGCCACGGTTCGCACGGCTCCCCTCGGAGGTTCGAGCCCTTCCTCGGGCACGGGTGTGTGTTTTGTCCGTAATGTAAGTCAGTTTAAGTTAGGGACCGATGGTCTCAGCTGTTTGGTCCCATAGGAACTTACCACAAATTTCCCAAATTTAGGTTTTTACTGAAACTAAAGAAAGTGCAAATGACAAATAATCCTGAGTTAATAACGAGCATCAAAACCGTTATAGGGATTAGTGAACACAGGGTTGTCGTAGCGAGACTGTATATTGTAATCCCGAAATCCTCGAAAAACAAATAAAAATTATACCTATTCAAAAATGTTGATAAAAATTCACTTGACGCCTTCCTGAGAGACAATCTCGACTCATTCCAAATTAATAATATAAGTGTAGACCAGAAGTGGTTTGCATTCAAAAAATAGTATCGGCAGCAATTGAGAGATTTATACGAAATAAACTAACAAACGGCGGAGCTGATCCTCCGTGGTACACAAAACGGGTTAGAACACTGTTGCAGAAACAACGAAACAAACATGCCAAATTTAAACAGACGCAAAATCCCTAAGATTGCTTAAATTCCGGGCTTCTCTAAAGGATAGCCAGAGTTCAATGCGAGATGCCTATAACAGTTTCCACGACGAAACTTTGTCTTGAAACCTGGCAGACAAATCCAAGATATTCTGGTCGTATATGAAGTATGCTAGTGGCAATTTACAATCAATGCCTCCTCTGCGCTATAACACTGACACGCAGTCAACATGGGTTTAGTAATGATTGTTCCTGTGAAACACAACTAGCTCTTGTTGAGCGCTATTGACAAGGGATTTGAGATCGATTCCGTATTTCCGGAAGGCCTTTGACACTGTACTGCACAAGCGGCTCGTAGTGAAAATGCGTGATTATGGAATATCGTCTCAGTTTTGTGACTGGATTGGCCATTTCCTGTCACGGAGGTCACAATTCTTAGTAATTGACGGAACGTCATCGAGTAAAGCAGAAGTGATTTCCGGCGTTCCCCAAGGTAGTGCTATAGGCCCTTTTCTGTTCCTTATCCATATAAACGATTTGGGAGACAATCTGAGCAGCTGTCTTCGGTTGTTTGCAGATGACGCTTCCGTTTATCGACTAATAAAGTCATCAAAAGATCAAATTTAAATTACTCTGAGCACTATGGGAATCAACTGCTGCGGTCACTAGTCCCCTAGAACTTAGAACTACTTAAACCTAACTAACCTAAGGACATCACACACAGGATTAGAACCTGCGACAGTAGCAGTCGCACGGTTCCGGACTGCGCGCCTAGATCAAAAGATCAAAATAAACTGCAAAATGATTTAGAAAAGATATCTGATTGTGCGAAAAGTGGCTGCTGACCCAAAATAACGAAAAGTGTGAGATCATCCACAAGAGTACTGAAAGGAACTCTTTAAACTTCGGTTACACGATAAATAGGTATAATCGAAAAGCCGTAAATTCAACTATATATCTAGGTATTACAATTACGAACAAGTTAAATTGGACAGAACACATAGACAATGTTGTGGGAAAGGCTCACCAAAGGCTGCGTTTTATTTTCAGGACACTTAGTAGGTCGGTTATATTTTCTAAGGAGACTGCCTACACTACACTTGTCCGTCCTCTTTTAGAATACTGCTGCGCGGTATGGGATACCTACCAGATAGGACTGACGGAGTACATCGAAAAAGTTCAAAGAAAGGCAGCACATTTTGTTTTATCGCGAAATATGGGAGAGAGTGTCACCGAAATGATACCGGATGTGGGTTAGCCATCATTTAAGGCGTTTTTCGTAGTGACGGAATCTTCTCACGAAATTCCAATCACCAACTTTCTCCTCCGGGTGCGAAAATGTTTTGTTGACACCGAACTATATAGGGAGGCACGATCACCACCATAAAATAAGGGAAATCAGAGCTCGTACGGAAAGATACAGGTTTCCATTCTTTCCCCGCGCTATACGAAATTGGAATAATAGAGAATTGTGAAGGTGTTTCTATGAACCCTCTGCCAGGCACTTAAATGTAATTTGCAGAGTATCCATGTAGATGTAGATGTAGATGTACACCAACAGATGGCTCTTTATATGATACAAAAGCAATATTTAGCATAGCAATGGAGTTTTGAAGATGTTACTTATAACAAATGCTCAGTATGTCGGCCGTCATTCACCCACAGTGCCTGTAGTCAGGCGACAACGTTGTGAAATGCTCTGTACAACTCACCAGTAGGTATGGTGAAAAACTGCCGTCGAGTGTTGTCTTTTAGCATCGTTAATGCGATCGGACGATCGCGGGTGACTTGAGACTTCAGCTAAGCCCACAGCCAATAATCACACGTACTGAGGTCTGGGGAGCCGGGAGTGGCTGCTCAGCTCGTGATCCTCACTAAATAATGTGCGCGAGACATCTTGCACACGTGTAGCAGTGCGGAGTGGGGCGCCGTCCTGGATAAAAGTCGTACCTTTCGGAGAGTGTTTATTAGCCAGACATGGGACGATGCGATTTAGTAACATCGACCTACCTCGCACCCGCCACGCTGACAGTTTGCAAAGTTGCCCGTCTGTTGCCCAGTTTTACTGTCTTTTTCCATTTCAATAAAAGCCGATGCCATTTCAGGCATTTGTTTCACTTTTTACCACTCGACCGAAATTGTTCTGTGAATTAGGCTACAGGAAAGTTAAGGAGGTATTCGGGAAACAAAGAGAAGCAGCTGTACGAATATAAAGATCTCAGATGGAGAACCAGTCTTCAGCAAAGATGGGAAAGGTGGGAGGTCGAAGGAGTATGTAGAGGGTCTATACAAAGTGTGGGGCAGCGGGTTAACAGTAGTCATTGTTGTTGTTGTTTTGGTCTTCAGTCCTGAGACTGGTTTGATGCAGCTCTCCATGCTACTCTATCCTGTGCAAGCTGCTTCATCTCCCAGCACCTACCCCAACCTACATCCTTCTGAATCTGCTTAGTGTAGTCATCTCTTGGTCTCCCTCTACGATTTTTACCCTCCACACTGCCCTCCAGTACTAAATTGGTGATTCCTTGATGCCTCAGAACATGTCCTACCAACCGATTCCTACTTCTAGTCAAGTTGTGCCACAAACTCCTCTTCTCCCCAATTCTATTCAATACCTTCTCATTAGTTATGTGATCCACCCAACTAATCTTCAGCATCTTTGTATAGCACCACATTGCGAAAGCTTCTTTTCTCTTCTTGTCCAAACTATTTATCGTCCACGTACTCCATACAAATACTTCTAAATCTATACTCGGTTTTAACAAATTTCTCTTCTTCAGAAACGCTTTCCTTGCCATTCTCGGTCTACATTTTATATCCTCTCTAATTAGAACATCATCAGTTATTTTTTTCCCCAAGTAGCAAAACTCCTTTACTACATTAAACGTCTCATTTCCTAATCCAATTCCCTCAGCATCACAGGCCTTAATTCGACTACATCCATTATCCTCGTTTTGCTTTTGTTGATGTTCATCTTATATCCTCCTTTCAAGACACTGTCCATTCCGTTCAACTGCTCTTCCAAGTCCTTTGCTGTCTCTGAGGTTCGCGAATGACATTGTAACTCTGTCAAAGTTTTTATTTCTTCTCCATGAATTTTAATACCTACTCCGAATTTATATTTGGTTTTCTTTACTACTTGCTCAATATACAGATTCAACAGCATCGGGGAGAGGCTACAATCCCGTCTCAATCCCTTTCCAACCACTGCTTCTCTTTCGTGCCCCTTGACTCTTATAACTGCCATCTGGTTTCTGTTAAAATTGAAAATAGACTTTCGCTCCCTGTATTTTACCCCTGCCCCCTTCAGAATTTGAAAGAGAGTATTCCAGCCAACACTGTCAAAAGCTTTCTCTAAGTCTACAAATGCTAGGAATGTAGGTTTGCCTTTCCTTAATCTTTCTTCTAAGATAAGCCGTAGGGTCAGTATTGCCTCACGTGTTCCAGCATTTCTACGGAATCCAAACTGATCTTTCTTGAGTTCGACTTCTACCAGTATTTCAATTCTTCTGTTAAGAATTCGTGCTAGTATTTTACAGCCGTGACTTATTAAACTGATAGTTCGGTAATTTTCACATCTGTCAACACTTGCTTCCTTTGGAATTGGAATTATTATATTCTTCTTGAAGTATGAGGGTATTTCACCTGTCTCATATATCTTACTGACCAGATGGTAGAGTTTTGTCAGGACTGGCTCTCCCAAGGCTGTCAGTAGTTCTAATGGAATGTTGTCCACTCTCGGGTCTTTGTTTCGACTCAGGTCTTTCAGTGCTCTTTCAAACTCTTCATGCAGTATCATATCTCCCATTTCACCTTCATCTACATCCTCTTTCATTTCCATAACATTGTCCTCAATTACATTGCCCTTGTATAGACTCTCTATATACTCCTTCCACCTTTCTGCTTTCCCTTCTTTGCTTAGAACTGGGTTTCCATCTGAGCTCTTGATATCCATGCAAGTGGTTCTCCTTTCTCCTTTCTTCCTGTAGGCAGTATCTATCTTACCCCTAGTGAGATGAGCCCTCTACATTCTTACATTTGTCGTCTAGCCATCCCTGCTTAGCCATTTTGCACTTCCTGCCGATCTCATTTTTGAGACGTTTCTATTCCTTTTTGCCCGCTTCATTTACTGCATTTTTATATTTTCTCCTTTCATCAATTAAATTCAATATTTCTTCTGTTACCCAAAGATTTCTAGCATCTCTCGTCTTTTTACCTACCTGATCCTCTGCTGCCTTGACTACTTCATCCCTCAGAGCTACCCATTATTCTTCTGCTGTATTTCTTTTCCCCCATTCTTGTCAATTGTGCCCCTATGCTCTCCCTAAAACTCTGTACAATCTCTGGTTTAGTCAGTTTATCCACGGTCCCATCTCCTTAAATTCTCCCCTTTTCGCAGTTTCTTCAGTTTTAATCTGCAATTCATAACCAATAGATTGTGGTCAGAGTCCACATCTACCCCTGAAAATGCCTTACAATTTGTCGGCCTGAGTGGCCGAGCGGTTCTAGGTGCTACAGTCTGGAACCGCGCGACCGCTACTGTCGCAGTTTCGAATTTTGGCTCGGGCATGGATGTGTGTGATGTCCTTAGGTTAGTTAGGTTTATTTATTTCGGATTTCTAGGGGACTGATGACCTCAGATTTTAAGTCCCATTGTGCTCAGAGCCATTTGAACTTTTTTTTTTGTCATTAAAATTTAAAACCTGGTTCCTAAATCTCTGTCTTACCATTATATAATCTATCTGATACCTTCTAGTATCTCTAAGCTTCTTCCATGTATACAACCTTCTTTCATGATTCTTGAACCAATTTATATTCACTCATAGGGGGAAATATTTGAAATATTAGAATGATTAGAATTATTTAGATTTTCTGTAAATACTTCTCGCGGTCGTTTACGAGAGCTTGGAAAATTTTGATGGTGACAATGTAGTTCGGAATATTTAAACAATTGTGGCGCTTTATTATCCCAATTGTGCAAGGAATTCCATCAACATAACTCACCAAGCGTTATTACACTGTTGAAAATCCTTTTCATCAACCTCATAGCACTGTGCGACCACACCTCCTACCACTTCGCGAGGCTGGCCATTTCGCCTATTTCTTCATACGGAGGCTGCACTACTCCCACTCAGGTCCATGACTGGCTACTGGCAGAGCGGAAGTTGCACTAATCCCTAAACAAAAGCTTCAGCTGGTGGCAAAGTTTCGATATTTGATACCTGAGAAATTCCTGTTGAAGCACATGCTCTCTCTCTCTCTCTCTCTCTCTCTCTCTCTCTCTCTCTCTCTCAAGCACTCACGTCATGTAGTGTGCCACTGCCAGGACTGTACGCACCGTTGGTCATTGTTGGTTTAAACCACAAACAAAGCAGCATTTACCTGGTAAACCCCAGGTGTGGATGTCTTGGAAATATTCCCGCACTCTATCTGACTGATTGAGTAATTAATTACATCGATACCCTTTTTGTGGACAGTTTTTCCTTGCTTCCTATTGGTGGATAATAGAACTGGAATATTTGATGGGATGTTATCCTACAACCTCCCAGCCGGCCGGAGTGACCGAGCGTTTCTAGGCGCTTCAGTCTGGAACCGCGCGACTGCTACGGCCGCAGGTTCGAATCCTGCCTCGAGCATGGATGTGTGTGATGTCCTTAGGTTAGTTAGGTTTAAGTAGTTCTAAGTTCTAGGGGACTGATGTCCTGAGCTGTTAAGTCCCATAGTGCTCACAGCCATTTTTACAACCTCCCAGTATGCAAACCCTACTGTTATTTTTTTCACTTGCCTCCTATCGGTCGATACTAGTACAGTTACGTCATTTGGTAGAAAGTCCATTAAGTTGAAGGTAACTGAAAATTTCGAAGTTCAGTTCAGTTGCACGCTATGTCTATAAACAATCTGTGGAGGGTTTGTACTGGTGCTACAATGAGATGGAGATGGAGGAGAACGAGAAGGAAGGGTCTACTGCCTGATATGATAGAGACAACAGCAAATACCACTGAAAGACAGAGATCACTGTGATGTATTGAGAAGCACTAAACCTGACACACTTAAACCACCTCCTGATCGTCCACACACAGCGCACCTGTCCCCTCGTACACCGCCATTGCCAACGCTCAGAGGCCAGAGAAAACTGTAGCAGCCATGGATGTGCGTGTATACCAGAATGCACCATCCAAGCCATGGGGTGCGTCCAGGGATAATTGGAGTGGTAGGACTTCGTATTTCATCAATGCGTTCAGGACCAAAACTTGGCAGTGATCAATACTGAATTGCTCAATTGGCCATGGAGAATACATGCAACACACGCGATCGAAAAGACAGCTCAACTCGTACTGAGTATCAGTTCGCTATTCAGCTATCCAGAGGGCATAATCGCCGGGAGTTGTCCTGCAGCTGTGCGCAAAAAACGACTAGTCCGCTGGCCTGAACTTTTCTTTGTCTCTACCACTCGCAAGAGCTTTTAGCCAGCAAACCCATTTGTTCTGGCCACAGTCTACCTCTGCCACGTGCTCCTCATGACGAACTTTGTCGTCCTAGGAAACCAGCGACGTATTTATCACTGTAATTACAATCACATAGTTCGATTGCAGCCCCAACCTGATAACATTAAAAAGAGATCGAAGTAACAGAAACACCTCCTCCTGAAGACTGTGGCTCTGGAAATATCAATAACCCTCTTATGACTGGGCACCTCCTTATGGCTATCGATGCCTTGAAACTGCAATCCCCCATGTCAAACCCATATCTCCCTTATGACTGGACACAGCCGTTTTCTTTGTACATGTTGAAACAATAACCACAGTCACTTCACACCCCCAAAACTAGCTTTATAAACCTGCCATTCACACCGCCTACTAAGTACAATACTTCGCCAGTAACTGAATGCTGTTGGCTCCAAGCAATATTCAGCGGAAAACCGCGATGGATCGACATGCCTCATTTGTTTACCTTGCATGTGTGTCTTAGGAAGAGAGGCATAATCGTCCTATGAGCTACCAGATATTAAAAACACGATTGCAAAGATCGTGTTATTGTAACCCCGCATAAAAATCGGTCTTCGTTCTACAGACACCCAAGTATCAACAACGATATCCATGCTGAAAAGTATACCTTCCTTATAAATCGAGGTATGCTAGTGCTTCTGAATAAAGTAGTCTTCCGCACAAATACCAAGATATTGAACGTGGATAGTGATTGCGGTTTCTGTATTAACAGACCGAAAGTGTAGGTGCACATTGCTAGCGATGTAAGCCCGTAATAAAATCAACACTATCACCGAATTTAGAAAGTGATGCAGCTAAGAAACATGGTACTAGTCCAATATTTGCAACTGCTTCTTGCAGCTGCTACGTATTTGTCACACTAACAAACAGTATTTGTAGCGTCTTCTATATCGATAGTATGTAGACAGTGTAACAGAGGTTCTGCGATATATCCACGTGGTTATAGGGGAGGTTGATGGTTGATTGAGAATGATCACATACAGTGGATGGTATGTTATATGAGCAATCACTTAAAAATGCATCACTAGATGGACCTCATAAAATATGTATAAAATCCCATGACTTCTCAGGTCTTTAGTGTCAAGCTTTCAGCCAGAAATGCTGTCTGGAATTTAGTACCATTCAGCCACATATTTTGGGTGCATCCTATCGCGTTGTCTTAATGATTACACCGTCCAGTCCCGGTAGCTGAGTGGTCAGCTCGACAGAATGTCAATCCTAAGCGACAGGGTTCGATTCCCGGCTGGACTGGAGATTTTTTCCGCTCAGTGACTGGATGTTGTGTTGTTCTAACCATCATCATTTCATCCCCCATCGACGCGCAACTCGTCGAAGTGGCGTCAAACCGAAAATGTCGTCCTAACCGCCGTCTGCTTCACGTCTGCTGTGCAGCGAGTTACGTTATTTAAGTATTAACTGTATTTTTCTTACTTGTCACTTCTTTTACCGTGTGTTTTTTCTTTTAGGAAGCTTTAATAGTCGACTGCTATTAATAGTGTTCCATAGATTTCGTGTTAGTTTTGAATACAGTCAGAGAGATTCCCTTTAGTGAGCCATAGTGCCAGTAGTGCTAGTGTTTGTTTTCAATACAGTCCAGAGACGGGTAGTGCTATTTTCATTGTTTTCTACAAGAAGTGGCTAGCAATCACAGTTTAGTCAATAATCAGCCGCCTTTAGTGAATTAGCAGTCTAGTTTAAAGTTTATTAAGTCTCTTCAGTAAATTAATTCCTTAGGATGGATAGGATGTGTGACTGCTGTGTACGGACGCACGAGGAGCTGGCCACTCTTCGCGAACAGCTGAGCGTGTTGATGGCCGCGGTCATCCGACTTCAGGCTGCTACCTCGGAGTGTAGCGGCAGTGGGGAGTCTGGAGCGTCTCAAGGTACACCCCAGGTGTTACATGCTTCACCCACTGTCCCTGCTGTCAAGATATCTTCTCGGGTACCGGGCGCGGTTGGGCCACCCTCTCCGCAAGGGGAGTGGCGGGTTCAGTGGCGTTCGCGGCGCACGAGGCGGAGGGTGAATGTGGAGGCTGGCCGTGTGGCATCACCCGCTCTGTCTGTGAGTGGACATGTGGCTGCTCCTTCAGCAAGGTCCGAGCAGGCACACGGGGGGAGGGGTTTATTAGTTATTGGGAGCTCCAACGTTAGGAGGGTGATGGAGCCCCTTAGGAAAATAGCGGAAAGGTCGGGGAAGAAGGCCAGTGTTCACTCTGTCTGCTTGCCGGGGGGTCTCATCCGAGATGTGAAGGAGGCCCTACCGGCGGCGATAGAGAGCACTGGGTGCACCTGACTGCAAATTGTTGCTCATGTCGGCACGAATGACTCCTGCCGTCTGGGTTGAGAGGTCATCCTCAGTTCGTACAGGCGGTTGGCGGAATTGGTGAAGGCGGAAAGCCTCGCTCGCGGGGTGGAATCTGAGCTAACTATTTGTAGTATCGTTCCCAGAACCGATTGCGGTCCTCTGGTTTGGAGCCGAGTGGAAGGCTTAAACCAGAGGCTCAGACGATTCTGCGGAGAGCTGGGGTGCAAATTTCTTGACCTCCGCTATCGGATGCAGAAATGTAGGGTCCCCCTGAATAGGTCAGGCGTGCACTACAGGCCGGAAGCGGCTACAATGGTAGCGGAGTACGTGTGGAGTGCACATGGGGGTTTTTAGGTTAGAGAATTCCCTCCCTAGGCCCGACAAGACGCCTCCTGAGACGCGGCAAGGTAGGAGTAGGCAAAATGCAACAGGGAATAACAATATTAATGTGCTAATAGTAAACTGCAAGAGCGTCTATAGAAAGGTCCCAGAACTGCTCTCATTAATAAACGGTCACAGCGCCCATATAGTACTAGGGACAGAAAGTTGGCTGAAACCAGACGTAAACAGTAATGAAATCCTAAACTCAGACTGGAATGTATACCGCAGAGACAGGCTGGACAGTGAACGGGGAGGCGTGTTTATAGCGATAAGAAGTGCAATAGTATCGAAGGAAATTGACGGAGATCCGAATTGTCAAATGATTTGGGTGAGGGTCAAGGATAAAGCAGGCTCAGACATCGTAATTGGATGTCTCTATAGGACCCCGGGCTCAGCACATGAAGAATAATTTGGAAAACATTTCGAGTACATTTCCCCACCATGTTAGAGTTCTGGGTGGAGATTTTAATTTGCCGGATACAGACTGGGTGACTCAAACGTTCATAACGGGTGGCAGGGACAAAGAATCCAGTGAAATTTTTTTAAGTGCTTTATCTGAAAACTACCTTGAGCAGTTAAACAGAGAACCGACTCGTGGCGATAACATATTAGACCTTCTGGTGACAAACAGACCCGAACTATTTGAATCAGTTAATGCAGAACAGGGAATCAGCGATCATAAAGCGGTTACTGCATCGATGATTTCAGCCGTAAATAGAAATATTAAAAAAAGGTAGGAAGATTTTTCTGTTTAGCAAAAGTGACGAAAAGCAGATTACAAAGTACCTGATGGCTCAACATAAAAGTTTTGTCTCAAATACAGATAGTGTTGAGAATCAGTGGACAAAGTTCAAAACCATCGTACACTATGCGTTAGATGAGTATGTGCCAAGCAAGATCGTAAGCGATGGAAAAGAGCCACCGTGGTACAACAACCGAGTTAGAAAACTGCTGCGGAAGCAAAGGGAACTTCACAGCAAACATAAACATAGCCAAAGCCTTGCAGACAAACAAAAATTACGCGAAGCGAAAGGTAGTGTGAGGAGGGCTATGCGAGAGGCGTTCAATGAATTCGAAAGTAAAGTTCTATGTACTGACTTGGCAGAAATCCTAAGAAATGTTGGTCCTATGTCAAAGCGGTAGGTGGATCAAAACAAAATGTCCACTCTGTGATCAAAATGGTACTGAAACAGAGGATGACAGACTAAAGGCCGAAATACTAAATGTCTTCTTCCAAAGCTGTTTCACAGAGGAAGACTGCACTGTACTTCCTTCTCTAGATTGTCGCACAGTTGACAAAATGGTAGATATCGAAATAGACGACAGAGGGATAGAGAAACAATTAAAATTGCTCAAAAGGGGAAAGGCCGCTGGACCTGATGGGATACCAGTTTGATTTTACACAGAGTACGCGAAGGAACTTGCCCCCCTTCTTGCAGCAGTGTACCGTAGGTCTCTAGAAGAGCGAAGCGTTCCAAAGGATTGGAAAAGGGCACAGGTCCTCCCCGTTTTCAAGAAGGGACATCAAACAGATGTGCAGAACTATAGACCTATATCTCTAACGTCGATCAGTTGTAGAATATTGAAACACGTATTATGTTCGAGTACAATGTATTTTCTGGAGACTAGAAATCTACTCTGTGGGAATCAGCAATGGTTTCGAAAAAGACGGTCGTTTGAAACCCAGCTCGCGCTATTCGTCCACGAGACTCAGAGGGCCACAGACACTGGTTCACAGGCAGATGCCCTGTTTCTTGACTTCCGCAAGGCGTTTGACACAGTTCCCCACAGTCGTTTAACGAACAAAGTAAGAGCATACGGACTATCAGACCAATTGTGTGATTGGATTTAGGAGTTCCTAGATAACAGAACGCAACATGTCATTCTCAATGGAGAGAAGTGTTCCGAAGTAAGAGTGATTTCAGGTGTGCCGCTGGGGAGTGTCATAGGACCGTTGCTTTTCACAATAAATGACCTGGTGGATGACATCGGAAGTTCACTGAGGCTTTTTGCAGGTGATACTGTGGTGTATCGAGAGGTTGCAACAATGGAAAATTGTACTGAAATGCAGGAGGATCTGCAGCGAATTGACGCATGGTGCAAGGAATGGCAATTGAATCTCAATGTAGACAAGTGTAATGTGCTGCGAATACATAGAAAGATAGATCCCTTATTTATCTACAAAATAGGTCAGCGACTGGAAGCAGTTAATTGCATAAATTATCTGGGAGTACGCATTAGGAGTGATTTAAAATGGAATGATCATATAAAGTTGATCGTCGGTAAAGCAGATGCCAGACTGAGATACGTTGGAAGAATCCCAAGGAAATGCAATCCGAAAAAAAAGGAAGTAGGCTGCAGTACGCTTTTTCGCCCACTGCTTGAATACTGCTCAGCAGTGTGGGATCCGCACCAGATAGGTTTGATAGAAGAGACAGAGAAGATCCAACGGAGAGCAGCGCGCTTCGTTACAGGATCATTTAGTAATCGCGAAAGCGTTACGGGATGAAAGATAAACTCCAGTGGAAGACTCTGCAGGAGAGACGCTCAGTAGCTCGGTACGGGCTTTTGTTAAAGTTTCGAGAACATACCTTCACCGAAGTGTCAAGCAGTATATTGCTCCCTCCTACGTATATCTCGCGAAGAGACCATGAGGATAAAATCAGAGAGATTAGAACCCCCACAGAAGCATACCGACAACCCTTCTTTCTACGAACAATACAAGACTGGAGTAGAAGGGAGAACCGATAGAGGTACTCAGGGTACCCTCCTCCACACACCGTCAGGTGGCTTGCGGAGTATGAATGTAGATGTAGAAAGACTTCCACCCGGCGAACACTCTACCCGACGGGAGGCCATAGTGACACGAGATTCACATTTTCATGATTACAGCCACTGGTAGATTATATTCACGGCACTCTCCTATCTCAAAACTAGTTACCTCTTTCGATCCTGTCTGCTAAGGACCCTGTACGGCAAAACTCCATCGTGATTTTAATCAGTCCCTCTGCACCTTGTAACTCTCCCTCGGTCTCTGCCACGATCTCACTGCAGCCTTGTCCATGTGGTCATCACAGTTTGAGTCGTAACTGAGCCGAAGTTGGAGAGAGAAACACGGAGAGCTGAGTTAATGCAACGGGACCATCTTTTTACCGTCTGGTGGAAATGGGAACATTTTGTCGTAGCTCTGCTAACCGGGTGCAATGTGTAAAGCCAGTGCCAAACAAAGCTTTCTCCTGCGACACAAGCTAGTAGGAAAGACAGTACCAGCATTTACAGTAGTGTTTATGAGGAAAGTTAGGTAGACTCCACATAATATGTCAACTAGAAGATGGACAATGATTTTGCTACAGCTTTGAGGGATGTTTTCAAACTACAAATGGTTCAAATGGCTCTGAGCACTATGCGACTTAACTTCTGAGCTCATCAGTCGCCTAGAACTTAGGTTAGTTAGGTTTAATTAGTTCTAAGGACATCACACACACATCCATGCCCGAGACAGGATTCTAACTTGCGACCGTAGCGGTCTCTCGGCTCCAGACTGTAGCGCCTAGAACCGCACGGCCACTCCGGCCGCCAGCGGCGGACTTAGCGCACAGTATCCCTCAGGGTGCATTTCTATCTGTCACCAAAACATTATCTCTATCTTCGTTATTTTGTACCATCCAATAGAAAGAAACTATGAGCTATAAAATCTTCACTCTCACCCAATAGAGAATTTGATAAGGTGTTACTGTGTTCCTCTCTTCCGATATGTCAAAACAAGTACCGTCTGTGTGCTATGTGGAGATCCTACTGAAAATATACAGGTACTGCTCGACTGGAGCAGGTAACCAGTGATCGAAGTCGCTTCAGGACCTGCACTGTAGGACCACCATATCCCACAGATTATCAATTAAAATAGAGTGTCATTGGGCCTTTGTTTGATATGTTGCTTTCCGCTGTAACACATCGAAGTAGTATATGTCTGCAGCTTTGTACACCGCCATACATTTTTTTTTTTTTTATCCACCATGACTTCAAGGTCTGTGTCAGGTGTTAAACCGACATAAACACATTTCGATCCATTGGCTCTCACAGAAAGCTGGACATTGCATGGTGTAAACTATGATGCTGTTCTCACAGCACACAGGATGGTTGAAATAAGAGAGAGGCGGTGTTTCTTACTGACAAAAATGTGGAAAACATCACAACATGTGGAAACTGGAAGAGTGTGCGGCATTGTGGAGCGTTTCCAAACAGCTATACAGAGGTGATGACCTGTACATTTAATCTCATCTTCAATAGTGATGGGGGTAGCAGACGTCTTGGTGTTCCATTATGATTGAAACAGATATCACGTACATAGCTGCAATATAAGGAATCAGTGCTGGTCATCCCTGGAACGTGTTGCTCTCATAAAGACTCTCTCCCCCTCAAACAGGTGGAGTCGGTCAATCATTATGTGGTAATCAACCATGTACCAGTAGATGGAAAAGATGCCACCGATGCACTGTAATAAGCACCACAGTTGGTGGTGCTATCAATTTCAGCAATATTATCAGTTTTTCCATAATGTCAACGCGGACCAGTGACATGGTAGCATGTTTCCCAGGTTCTGCATCATCACTAAACTGCCCCCCCTCTACTTTTCGAGTACCATTGCGAATGTAGATAGATGACTGGTGCATATGTACAAGAATTATCGATGAATGGATGTACTGCACAAAGTAGACCAGACAGCATCTCTACTCATGAAGTTAGGTTACCTACATATTTCTAGCAGTTTGATCATACTGCGTAATTTAGTATTACGATTGCCCATCTTTCCCTTCGTGGATGTGGGTCACAGACTATTCTTGCATTGATTAGATAAAGTTGGATATTGAAAGGTCTCCTTGCACTGTCTTTAACCAACCCTCCCTAAAAACTGGCTCCTATTTAATTTTCAACTGACTAGAAGTAGGAGGTTATTATACCCATTAAACCCCAGGTCTCGTGAAGGAACAGAGAGAGCTGAATCCGTAACAGGTGTTCAGGGAGACTATTCTACACCAATCGTACTCACAGCGCATCTCCAGATGCAGACATGTGGAAGAGGTTAGCACCCCTTATCGGTGTATGGTAGATATGAAAGTGTTGTGATGATATAACAGATGATCGTAAAGAAGAAATTTGTGCATGATTGAGCTCCAGACGAATGTAGTTTAGAACTGGTAGCACAGTAGATTCATATAAAATATTCCAAATTATTGGTCCTGTGTTTGGCGCCCATACAAGTAAGGTATCAGAAAGAGAGAAATGATCGTGGAACATAAACACATTCCAAGGGCTACATGGTCCTGCACTAAACACGCTATATTGCTAGAGCTGTGCTGCTTGTGACTTCTGAGTCGTGTGGAATATAACGCTGTTAATATTCCAGTGCAATAAAGCGCATGATATACATTCTTCCTGTGAGTTTCTTTATGGTGAACTATGGTGACGCACTGTAAGGTGATAAAACTACTACTTATCACGCCAAAGAAGGCATTAATTCTTTGTAAAACAAACACTCCAACTTTGTAAACACCTGGTGTCATACACCTCTGTAAAAGTATGAAGGCCAATTACAGTTCAGAAATTGTGATCTTTTCACAACAGTCCCATAAAATGGTCGTCAGCAGGCAAAAATGCATACGAAGGAACAGCGACAGCTTACAAGGAAATAAGCACTACAGGCAGTGCCAGAGAATGTGTAACAGTCCTACAGTTTACCATAGCCCCTTGTAACCTTCCTCTTGCACACAGATGTCATGGTTCGATTTTAGGTTGTATTGCTCATGTGCACGATAATATTGCCATCTCCGCTATTAAGGTGTCTTTATGTAGCGCCATTCTACCACCCTCCTCCAGAATATGCAGTCCTATTCATTTCGCTAGCTTCATATCTCATGGCATTCTTCTCTAATTTTGTATATTTAACTAGTTTTTCGTGATTTTACATATTTTATCGCATTTCCCTCAATTTCAACGTATTTCACATCAGTATTTCGTGATGAAATCGGTAAAATTCGAGAAAAACCTCGTATAATGTGTTATTCAATTTTTCGTCAAAGTTTCCCATAGGTGTGGTCGTAATGCTGACATCCCATGTACTGTCTGATATTCTACAAGAATATTTGCGTTTATTGTACACCAAACTATTAAAAATCCCAAGACTTGCCCTTTCCCTTATGGTCCACATGCATGAATTTTGGATAGGCCGATCATTAAAAATATAGTAGCAGTCGATTAGTACCTGTATGAGACTCCACTACATCCATCATCCGCGCCAGCCGTTGAAAAACAATTCCATGTGCTGATATGATCCATGAGAGAGGCTGTCTGCAGACTCATGTAGTGCAGCTCCCGTGGCTTTAGATATTGACTTGTGTTGTGCAACAAATCGCCTCCTTTGCTTTTTCTAATGTTTAGAATTAGCATTCAGTGTAATAGATAGTCTGAACACAAATCAAATGTGCTAATCAGACCCCTGCTGCAAGTATCGAGTCTCAACATCTGCATCTCTTGTAGATGCCCTGTGACACCGTTTGACGCTGATCCAAATCATCAACCTCCCTTCACTGGATATTTGTCTGCCGGCATTTACTTCTCACCATTCAGAACTTGTAGACTGACCTTAAACCCCTGTCTTCCCTCCATCCTCTGTTAGGACACCACAACATTTAAATTCGTGCTGCTAAAGATCATACCTATTTCGATATAACTTATATTACCAATATTTGTGCAAGACATTTCCAGGGGCAGATTTGGACTCTGGCCACAATCTATTGGTTATGAAATGAAGATTAAAGCTGAAGAAATTGCAAAAAGGAGGGAATTTAAGGACATGAGACCTGGATAAACTGAAAGAACCAGAGGTTGTACAGAGTTTCAGGGAGAGCATAACAGAACAATTGACAGGAATGGGGGAATGAAATACAGTCGAAGAAGAATGGGTAGCTTTGAGGGATGAAATAGTCAAGGCAGCAGAGGATCAAGTAGGTTAAAACACGAGGGCTAGTAGAAATCCTTGGGTAACAGAAGAAATACTCAATTTAACTGATGAAAGGAGAAAATATAAAAATGCAATAAATGAAACAGGCAAAAAGGAATACAAACGTCTCAAAAATGAGATCGACAGCAAGTGGAAAATGACTAAGCAGGGATGGCTAGACTATAAATGTAAGGATATAGAGGCTTATCACACAAGGGGTATGATAGATACTGCCTACAGGAAGATTAAAGAGACCTTTGGAGAAAGGAGAACCATTTGCATGGATATCAAGAGCTCAGATGGAAACCCAGTTCTAAGCATAGAAGGGAAAGCAGAAAGGTGGAAGGAGTATATAGAGGGTCTATACAAGGACAATGTACTTGAGGATAATATTATCGAAATCGAAGAGGATGTAGGTGAAGATGAAATAGGAGATATGATACTGCGTGTAGAGCTTGACAGAGCACTGAAAGACCTGAGTCGAAACAAGGCCCCGGGAGTAGACAAGATTCCATTAGAACTACTGACAGCCTTGGGAGAGTCAGTTCTGACAAAATTCTACCATTTGGTATGAGACAGGTGAAATACCCTCATACTTCAAGAAGAATATAATAATTCCAATCACAAAGAAAGCAGGCGTGGACAGATGTGAAAATTACCTATCAGTTTAATAAGTCACAGCTGTAAAATACTAACGTGCATTCTTTACAGACGAATGGAAAAACTTATAGAAGCCGTCCTCGGGGAAGATCACCTTGGATTCCATAGTAATGTTGGAACACGTGAGGCAATACCTACCCTAAGACGTATCTTAGAAGAAAGATTAAGGAAAGGCAAATCTACGATTCTAGCATTTGTAGACTTAGAGAAAGGTTTTGACAACGTTGGTTGTAATACTATCTTTCAAATTCTGAAGGTGGCAGGGGTAAAATACAGGGAGCGAAAGGCTATTTACAATCTGTACAGAAAGCAGATGGCAGTTATAAGAGTCGGGGGGTATGAAAGGCATGCAGTGGTTGGGAAGGGAGTGAGACAAGGTTGTAGCCTGTCCCCGTTGTTATTCAATCTGTATATTGAGCAAGCAATGAAGGAAACAAAAGAAAAGTTCGGAGTAGGTATTAAAATCCATGGAGAAGAAATAAAAACTCTGACAGAATTACAATGTCATCGGCGAACGTCAGAGACAGCAAAGGACTTGGAATAGCAGTTGAACAAAATGGACAGTGTCTTGAAAGGAGGGTATAAGATGAACATCAACAAAAGCAAAACGAGGCTGATGCTGAGGGATTTTGATTAGGAAATGAGACACTTAAAGTTGTAAAGGAGTTTTGCTATTTGGGGAGCAAAATAACTGATGATGGCCGAAGTAGAGAGGATATAAAATATAGAATGGCAATGGCAAGGAAAGCGTTTGTGAAGAAGAAAATTTTGTTAACATCGAGTATAGATTTAAATGTCAGGAAGTGGTTTCTGAAAATATTTGTATTGGAGTGTAGCCATGTATGGAAGTGAAACATGGACGATAAATAGCTTAGACAAGAAGAGAATAGAAGCTTTCGAAATGTGGTTCTACAGAAGAGTGCTGAAGATTAGATGGGTAGATCACATACTTAATGAGGAGGTATTGAATAGAATTGGGGAGAAGAGGAGCTTGTGGCACAACTTGACTAGAAGAAGGGATCGGTTGGTAGGACATGTTCTGAGACACCGAGGGATCACCAATTTAGTATCGGAGGGCAGCTTTGAGGGTAAAAAACGGCGAGGGAGACCAATAGATGAATACACTAAGCAAATTCAGAAGGATGTAGGTTGCAGTAGGTACTGGCAGATGATGAAGCTTGCACAGGATAGAGTAGCAAAGAGAGCTGCATCAGACCAGTCTCAGGACTGAAGACCAAAACAACAACCAATATTGTCTAGATTCTCTAGTAATAATAAACATGCAAGGTGTACGATTGCTCAAATCACACCTCCTTTTATACACTGAAAAACCCACAGTGATTGCACATGATCACCCCAATCAAACTATTTTGTGAGCTGGATGTCCATTGTACTAATGCACCAATACCCCCAAGGAGGATGAAGCATTTTATGTGTTAAACTGTACCCAATTATAAGGGCGATATTTCCAGAGTCGGTGTCCAATGTTATGAGATTAGGGCTGCAAGTGTAATATTTAATTCTAATTACAGCGATAAACAAATTTTGCTGGTTTCCTAGGACGACGCGGTTTCGAATGTGAGGCGTGTGCCAGAGGAGGCATGTGGCCAGAACAAATGTGCTTTTCTGGCAATCCGTGGTTACAACGAAAAGTTCCAGTAGGCCAGCTAGTCGGTTATTGCACACAGCTACAGGAGTAAGTCCCAGCCACAGTGCCCTTTCGATAGCTAAACAGCAAACTAATACACAGTGTGCATTGGGCTGTCTCTGTGATCGCATGTGTTGCATGTATTCCCCTTGGAAAATTGAGTCATTCAATATCGATAACTGCCAAGTGTTGGCAATGAACGTGTTGATAACATCCTAATTCCTACCACTCCAATCACTTCCAGACGCCCTCCACGTCAGGGTGGTGCACTCTGGCGGACACACGCGTCCACCAAACTGGCTACGGCCGTCCGACCTCTGAGCGTTGGCGCTGGTTGCTCATGAGGAGATTGGCGAGTGACGTGTGGACACTGGGCATGTGCATTCAGGATGTATTTCAGCGATATCCAACATCTGGCCATGACAACTACTGCTACGGCCTGGATTGTGGTATTTTCTGTGTCTTTGTCCTACCCCCTAACACACCCTTTCTCCTCCTCCTCCTCCTCCTCCTTCCGAATGTAGTGGAGAGAACCAATTTAGGAATTCTACAAAGATTTAAAAATCCAATCGCAATATCCAATCCCCGTTTAATCAATTTATTGTTGTTGCTTTATTGCGAGCACACATACCAGTCCGAAATCTCCACAGAATTTCTATGGACACAGCATGCAGCTGAGCTGAAATTTGAAATTTTCAGCTACCTCCAGGTTAATGGACTTTCTATAAATGACTTAACTGTATCAGTATACACCAATAGGAGGCAACGGGAAAAAATAACAGTAGGGTTCGGAAATTGGGAAGCTGTAGGATCGAATCCCATCAAATATTCTAATCCTAGTAATCCACCAATAGAAAGCAACGGAAAACTGTCCCACACGAAGGGCATCGATTTAATTAATTAGACAATCAATCTGATGGAGATATTACCTCACTCTAAGAAATGCACAGGTGAGGTTTACTAGGTAAATGCTGCTTTGTGTGTGATTCGATCCGACCATGGCCAATGGTGAATGCAGTCCTAGCAGGGTTACACTACAGGACATGACCGGTTGTGAGGATGGGGGGTGGAGGGACAGAGAGGGTGATAGGGGAAAGAGAGAGAGCGCATGTGCTTGAACAGGAATTTCTCAGCAATCAAATAATAAAGGACAGCCACCATCAGAAGCTCTTTTGTTTGGGGATTACTGCAACGTCTGCTCTCATAGTGGCCAGTCACGGACCTGAGCAGGGGTAGCGTGGCCTCCACATATAGTAATACGTGGAATGACAAGCCCAGTGAAGTGTTTGGGCGTGTGGGCTAAAAAAAAATTTCGAAGTTGTTTAATATACCAAGTATCTTCTCACCCTCAAAGAATTTGTAGGGAATGGAATTTTGTGTATTTAAATATTTAAAGTAAATAAATGAACTATATGATATACACTGCCTTGTATCCCTTAAATTGTTTAAATAAAGAATCTTTCACACATTGTCTTGTGTATGAGAAACTTTTTAACCCTTTATTTGGCAAATGGTGAAAATAAAAAAAAAATAAGTGCTTATATCTATTTATTATACTTAAAGAAATACAATTCAGTCAGTTTTAGAAATTTTTGACAAAAATTATGAAAATTATGAAACGTTGCTTACAAGCAACATTGCCAGCAGTAGATCACACTTATACATATTATAGGAAAAAGGAGTTTGCCGATAACCTCAAGCAAAATGTTTGCCGTACGTGAATAATTTAATTTATAAACACATTTATGCATTCCTGCTGTGTAATAGAACTGTTTCATTTTCCCTTCTTGTTCTTCTTGCAATGGAATTTTAGGAAACAGTTCCTCTTTGGATCGAAGTACAATACTAGATTGCAATTGGAACACATGACTGTAGAATATTCAGACGGACAATAACGACAACGACCTTTGGGACCGTATACAGGCCAATGCTCCATATTATCAAATCGGACATCTTGTGTAACAGTCGGAGCTGTTGCCTTCCTCCTCTTCTTTTATGGTGGTGGTTTGTCTGTTGAAGGTCTTCCTACTTTACTTTTACCTGAAAATATCAAACCATTGGCAGTATCTGCCCTAAATGACTTTGATGAGGTCTTCTTGTCCAGAGATTCTCTTCGAAAAATGCAGGAAAGCATTTAAAACACTCAGATCTAGAATAAATCCAAACCATCTCATGTACCATCACCTAGTTTTCATTGGTACTCTGTAGAGCTCTGTCAGCATACCAGCAAGATCAACTCCTTCCATGTGCTTGTTGTACTGACGTACATTACTGGGACAGGGCACATCAATTCTTTTTTGATTGCTGTCCCATCGTTTTCCTGTTGAGAGTGGTTGGACACCAAAAAACGAGCTTGCAAGTGTCACGATTTTATAGCCTGCCCACCTTACTAAAATGAGGTCGGAGTGACTGTCCTTCCTGTAGTCATAGCTGACTCGTCATTCAGTAACCGCTTCTCGTCATGTAGAGGACAGTTCTTTATTCAGTTCTTCCTTATGGTGCCCATGGACTCAATGTTTTGATGTTTTTTAAGTATGTTTTAAGTTCAAGGCTGCAAAATAAATTGTCAAAATAAAAGTATTCCAATTCCATTATTTTCATGTCATCAGCAAGATCAGTTATCATCCCCTTGCCAGTATAGGGAAGAAAATCATAGACAACTCTAGACACACCAGCACGAACAAAAATCTTAAAACGCCACTTGTGTGGCTTATTTGAATATATTGGCGCAAATTACCTGCTCTTGTACCTTTATATGCAACCATCTTCTCATCTGTAGAAAATGCCGACTCTTGTTTCTGCTCACGGCAGTTCTATACAATTGACTCAAGAACAGGTCTTATTTTCAAAAGTCTTTCAGAACAGTTCACAGCATTCTCATTGCTCGTAAAATGCAGGTATCGGCGGAGTTTCTGAAAGCGCTTCAAACTGAAAATGCTGGTGAATTTTTCACAGTTCATTGACTGAGACCAATAGTCAGTCTACTAAGACATAGAAACAAGACCCATGTATATCAGAACACCGAAAAATTGTTCTATTTAATTTATATTGCTGTTTACTGACGTGTACTTCGTTGGTCAGAGTTTAAGTTCGTTTCATGCACAATTTTGTCAATTAGTTCTGAATCAAAGAATCTTCTGAAATAACCCAGTGGTGTATTGCCTTCATCAGAAAACACAGGAGAGAGACTTTCTGCCCTAGCAGTTGTATCTTCCTTTACCCACATGTAAGTGACTGCTTTTGTAATTTACTTTTTCACTTGACTGCCACTTGCACTAGAAGGATTCACTGCAGAAGGTCCTTGCACATGTTCAGCTTCTGAGATTTCACTTCCTAAATCAGAATCAGTGTCTGGTATAACTTGGTTATGGAACTGAGATTGACGCTCTGGAATCACTACAGCCTGCCAAAGCTTCGAGTTCAGTGTCATCAGATTCACTTAGATCAGACAAAGCCGGATTTTCTAGTGGAACTACTATTCCTCTCGCTTTTTCAATTCCATAAAATATTCTGGAATCCATTGCTAAAAAGCCCCTAAAAATAAAAATATCTTCTCTGTCACACCGTAAACATGTGTAATATACTAATGGCACATGTCCCAACTATAGGCAATGTTGCTCACAGGCAACATAAAAGTTTTATACTACTTACGTATTTCCAAACAAAGATTGAAATATTTCTGCTGTAAACTTACCTCTGGGTATATCTTGCCAGTAATCTTAGCAGTTTTTCTTCAATCTATTTAAATCCACTCTTTTAGAACCAAAATAAGACACCTCTGTTGCTCACACGAGGAGATCTCTGTAACACCACTGCACAAACTGCTATCTCGTGTGGAAAACCTTAAGCTATTACAAAAACTGGCGTTAGCAGTGTGTAAAGGAATGTTGCCTGGAGGCAGTAATGCCAGTAAAATGCACTGGGAAGAGTTTGTTGTCCCATAAGGCCAAGGTAAATGTGATGTTGCTTGAAAGCAACACTGCCAAATAAAGGGTTAAACAATATTCCATACACTGCAATCAATTTTCCACCTGCTAGCCAATCAATTGGGTCTTTTTCCAGACAAATTCCTGGAGGGGGAGGGGAGGGGAGGGGAGGGGAACTGCTGGGGGTGTCCCAAATAGGGAGGGGTTAATTAATTGGTCGATTTAATTAATTAGTCAAATGGGTCCATATCATAAGTGTGCTTGTATTGCGAGACAATTTCCAGAGGGGTGGTGGAGAAGGAGGAGAAGTGGGGAGAAGGAGAGGGAAGGGAGGAGTGTGGAGGGTTTCTTGGAATGACGGATTATCCTCAGGTGGACATAATCCACTTAGCAAAATAGTAAGTTAAGGACTTGTCAATCAAAAGAGACCAATAGGTTTTCCACTGAATGTATGCTTGCTCCTGATGTAGGCAACCTGCGCTAACAAAATGTGCTGATCCTTTCCTTACCCAACTACTCCTGTTCACAGACAAATGTGAGTTCACTGGGGAGGGATTGTGTTCTGAATTCGCTAAACAGCCATGTCTGGCAGCCAAAAAGCCCCATGCAAAGCACATTCCGAGGCTTCGGTGCCTGTTGGATATTTGTTTGTTGGCAGGCATTCCAGACTGTCGTGTAACTGGGCCGTACCTCCTTCCACTCTAACTGGTCTTGCATCTCTTATGTCTCTACAAAAGATATTGGGGCCGTTCTTGAAAGCTGTGCCACTGATTGCCCATCAGGAAATGTGGTTTCAGCATGATGATGCACCAATTCCCTTGTATCGTACAGTTCGCAGACATCTGAACAAACGATATGGTGACAGATGGACAGGGCGAGGAGTCTTAACACAAACAAATGTGCTTAAGTGATAAACAGGTGTTCCGTTATGTTTCATTTCGAATTGTTTTGTATTGCCTTATGCGTAATTTAATCCCTCAAACAGAAGTGGATGAGTTAAAAATCGAAGTTGAAACCATTGTAGAACTGAAACGGTACATTCCTGGGCATGGGTTTGTACTAAAAATATTCTTTCCTGTCTCCCTTCTACAAGTCCTAGAAGTTTGTCCGAACACCCGGCATTCAGATTTTTAGTTCGACTATCGATCGTTTATATGCTTGGACAGCGTTTTGTGTTTGTTCTTAGTTTTGACAATTATTAGCGAAAAGTGTTTTACCGTGGAACACACTTCAGACTTTCACACTTTAATAGACCTTTACTCCATTTTGTTATTCTATTTTGAAATGACAGCATTCACTTTAGGAGTGGTGCACTTTCTTTCTGAAATTACAATTACTCCGGAAAAGTAAGATTTTTGACAAATGAGAGACTGTTCCAAGATACAACATGGTCGTGTACCTAGGTACAAATATCAGTTCAAATCGTTGCAATCGAGAAAAAATTTTGTCAGTAGTCTATTTCTCTATGAGAAATGTCTTACGTTATTACTCTACTACACAAGAATAATCAGCAAGCGAAATCAATCGTTTTATCAAAAACCAGTTAGAAGTTAACAACGATCTGAAATAGAAGCTGTTGCAGCTATCACAAATTTCCCTTTTCGAGACTGGTAACTTCGTTAATACATTACATAAACATACTTCTTTTGCAAATCTCATATACTCCATGGTGCAAGGTCTTCCGTTTGAAGGTACGAGATGGTTTGTGACCCACGAACTATAACTTATTCATCCACACGTTATGTAACTAGTCAAAATTAAACAATATTTTATTCACCACAAAATTCTTTAACCATAGAACAGACAGTATCCTCCAAATATCTTTAATATATTACACAACACTAAATATGTAGAACTCGTTATATTTGCAAACCCTGCAGAAAACAAAACCTCAGGCCCCACAACAGCAGCAGTCGAAAATGCCAGGAACTACTTACCGCGTCCTCTAGTACGCGTTGCTTCATATAGTTCTAAAATCGGTGACTAACTGAAACACCGACCAAGAAAGAAGATGTGTTTGTAGGTACACTATCCTATGCCCCCCCCCCCCCCCCCCCTATTCTCATATTGTCATAAATGGAGCACCAGAAACCGATATTGCTTACATACAGTTGTAGTCAGTTTCGTATTCTAGGATCCCAGTCACATTTCTTTAGAATAGTAAATAGCGTTTGCAGGAGCTCTTTATTTTAGTCTCTGAAAGTACCGGTTCACATGCGATTAACTTTAATCTTCAGCATATACTCGACAAATGAAGATCAAGTACTTTCAACTAAATTCAGTCCTTCATACAATAAAGGAGCCGCCACAGTGGTATGGAATCAGCCCCCGTGGTCTCACTTCACCCCAATAGACCCCGTCAGACCTTTTTCGTTTTCGATTATAGTGCTTTGCGAAACTCCGGGCCAAAGTAACTTTCACATGTTGTGTCACTGTCAAGCAAAATAGAAATAATTGCTGCTGCATGGTACAGATGGTAACAAAGAAACATGCAATGATACGAACATAACTGACGTTTTTGTTCAAAGACAGTAGTCACATTGCAAAAGGCGGAACGTGTTCTCCATAAAGCATGTGATCACCAAACACAGCTGTGCGTGCTCTGTAACCAGCTCCCAAGCTGGGCACGAGGTTGGTAAGGAAATGTGGTAGAGCGTTCCATTCCTCAACAAGTTTGACTGAGAACTCTGGATGGTCGCTGGAACATGTAGGCGAGCTGCGGTATGCATCCCCAATGCATAACGACGTGGCCCACGGTGTTTAAGTTTGCCGAACATCCACTCATTCAAAGACCTCCTACACCAGTGCTTTCGATGCGATCACGCATTGTCGTCCTTAAAAGTACAGTGAGGGTCGCATACAGCCTGAAAAGATACGCATGGGAAACGAATGCAGTGTCACAATGCCGCTGACCTGCGAGTGTACCATGATCAATTTGCCCAACCAACGGTATGCCTCTCCAAAACATAACACGTGAGCGCATCGGAACGATTGTATGGACAATTCTCGTCGTACCCTCATATGGCCAGAAGTGGGAGCACGTAATGCACCCAGGAACGTCGCCGAATTTCAAGATCACTTACTGCCCTCCAGTTTTTGAGGGGCAAGACGACCCGCAAATAATAACTATAACCTCTTCTATTCGTAAGCTGTTCATCGCAAGGAGACGGTATTTGCGTTGTGCACAGCGGCCAAAATGAACGATCAGTTACTTAACACAATTCGCTCGTGTTGTATGATTATAGAGATCGTTTATTTATTGGCGAGAGATAGTGATTTCGATTTTCCCTTGGTTTGTATTGTTTCAAGATACAGAGATCACAGCTTCCGCAGCAAAAGGAGCAAAAAAGGTCATGCGGACATATGGCCAGAAATGCGTTCCCAGTGAGGTAGGCCATTTTGATGGCGAAGGTAAGAGATCATTGTCAGAGAAGGTATCAATGACGCTTGATAGCGCACCAGACGAATTGGGAATGTTCTGCCTCTATCAGTGTTCCAGCTGCACACTCTAGGGGGCGCAATGTTATCCACGAGGGCGGTGCACTCGCACTTTGTTATCAGGGGCAACGGCCGTGCACCGCAAAGTTATGTGCAGACTGTGAACGTAACTATACAGCCGATTTTGGTAGGCTTTACGTTAGTCAAATATTCGAATCAGTTACATTTTCTGAAAATTTGAAGCAAGCCATGTTAATAAGCCAGTATCTTTCACTAATACCTCATTTATCGCTTTTGCCGGCCGTTGTGGCCGATCGTTTCTAGGCGCTTCAGTCCGGAACCGCGCTGCTGCTACGGTTGCAGGTTCGAATCCTGCCTCGGGCATGGATGTGTGTGCTGTCCTTATAACTACTTAAACCTAACTACCCTAGGTATAGGGGACTGATGACCTCAGATGTTAAGTCCCATAGTACTCAGAGCCATTTGAACCATTTATCACTATCTCTGTTGGTGTCTTGTTGTTTACATTGACAATAATTCATTAAGATCATAAGAAAGAACTAATTCATTGACCAGAGACTGTTGAATGACGTAAGTCTGTCACCTGTCATAATGTTTTTATTGTACACTAGCTGACAGCCGGCACTGTCGGTCGGGGTGTTCACTTTGCTAGTTTTCCACAACGAGGAACCTTGCACGCACACCTGCCAGTAGGCTCGGCGTGGGATGATGCGCTTGGCACAGCTGCTTCGAGTATCTGCACGCCTCTGTGGCGAGGCCTACAACCGTTTGCGCCTCATAGTTGAAAGCTGCCAAAAGCGCTGCCTGGAGTCACTTCACTCGACTGCACGAGTGGCTCGGCAGTAAAGAGTCCTACAACGATGCATTCATGTAGGCGCATTCAGCGGCGTATGTCGATACCGTCAGCAAAATATGTTGCTAACAGAGTGAGCAGCAAGGATAAATATAAACACTAGGCACACTCCGGCAGTTCTTCACACATCTTGGTGTTCATGACGTCAGATCTCCCGAATCATGTGTGGCATCATGATATAGTTTTGTATGTGCCTTTCGCTGCGAATGTCTGCGAAATTTGTTACGAATAGAGTTAGTAGTACAGAAGCAAATTTCAACATCAGGCATGGTGCGGCTGATTTTCATGCATCTCATCGTTTATGATGCCGCACCTCCTGAAATATGATTGTTACCTGTCAGTAAGTGGTATGTGCACAGACTTTGGTCCATATCAGTCCAGTGGTCTAGGGGGAGATGTGCCACATACGTACATACATCAATTTTTTGTAATATGTGTGGGTTCTTTCCACGTAAACAGTGCAGTTACAATCGTCTACTGTGTGTATCTGAATAACCCAATTACTGCTGTCCTTCACTTGAGACAGTTCCACACCACCAGTCAGAGACGTTAATCACACCCACCGTTATCTAAGATTAACACAGCTATTTCATGGAGACTACGAAAATATTCAGATTTCATAAGTCCCCCAAATAAAAAATAAGAGTAGTCATAACATTTGTGAGAGAACTAGTTCTGTATTTGTTTTTCGCATTTACCACTATATATTTCCCGTGTGTCTTTCCTAAAATAAGCTCGTATAGCATATTGAACTGTGTTTACGACACAATAAATTCTTTTAAAGCTGAGGGCCTCATGAGCTAAATGAAGAAGAGAGTTTGAACTACAGGGTGAGGCATAATAAAGAGCGATTTTTGAAAAGCTGTTAAATAAAGACACTTTTTCTATTTCATATTCTTATAATATACGAAAAAGTGTTTTCTGTAACAGTAAAACGTCAGTTACTTTTTCACCGAGTGAGGTGGCGCAGTGGTTAGCACACTGGACTCGCATTCGGGAGGACGACGGTTCAATCCCCTCTCCGGCCGTCCTGATTTAGGTTTTCCCTGATTTCCCTAAATCGCTTCAGGCAAATGTCGGGATGGTTCCTTTGAAGGGCACGGCCGATTTCCTTCTCCATCCTTCCCTCACCCGAGCTGGCGCTCCGTCTCTAATGACCTCGTTGTCGACCGGACGTTAAACACTAATGTCCTCCTCCTCCTCCTCAGTTACTTTTTCAAGATAACTGTCTTATTATGGCGTCCGCTTAGAAGCACGCATTCCTCCAGCCAGACCTTGTACTGACTCATCACACTTCCTGTCGCGTCCACTCTTTCAGGGCTTCAGTTGTTCGAGGTGGGTTATCTTGCTAAACTTTCCGCTTCAGATAACCCCAAAGAAAAAGTCACAAACATGTGACGTCCAGTGAACAAGAGGGCCATGCAATGTACCCATTTCGGGAGGCCATATCTTTGGAAACAAACGACTGACAATATTCATGCTTACTAGCGTATCTCTGCGAAGTCACTGTTACAACTTAAAAATCGTTTGGCCTTATGATCCCTAATTGAAGACATTACGAACCACACAGTAACTTTTGCCCAGTGCAGTGGTTGCTGATGCAGTTCTCTAGTATTAACGTCACTGCAAAATCGAAAGTTCTGCTTGTTCACATAACTGGAGAGACGGAAGTGAGCTTCATCCCTCATCCACAAACGGTTTACAATGTCCTGGTCCCGAATAATCATGACCAAAACTTTTAATTAGAAGCGGCTGCGGATCACATAATCTATTCCCTTAAGGACCTGTACCGTTTAGATTTTGTAGGGGTGAAAGTGCAAATCCTGGGGTAAAATCCTTCCTACCGTTCTCTTTGAAATCCCAAGTGTAGCGCTGTGCCGGCGAACTGAGCGACGAGTGTGTCTCTCAATGGCAACTCTAAAGGCTAGGCGCAGCGCAGCGCGCGTTTTTGCAACTTCACAGGTTCAAATGGGACAGCGCAAACTGCGACGCGACGCGACTGGGACGCGACACGCGCCTGCGCCAGGTCGCGCGGCTTTGTGGTAGCGGCGCAGTTTCTCGCGCCGCGCGTCACGCGGGTACTGACGGATGTGTGAGGCGGGGAGCGGGAGGGCAGTTCTGCCATATACTCACTTCGGCATGGCGCATACGGGCAGTGGAAGTATTGTCCATCCGAAGAGTACGGCCTGTAATGTAAACTGAAGTTTTCTATCACTGAGCAGTGTTCTTTTTTTCGCTGTTTAAGCGCTCCGTCCATTTTCGTTAGCACGTAATAGTTTTCATTTACATACATATGTACAGTTCTTTTGTTTTGTATATTCTTTGTCAAAAAACCCAATGCACAGTTCAATAACCGGTGAGCCATTAGCCACTGAAAGTATATCGTCTGCCTCCACAATTATTTCAGAACGTAAGAAGGGACAGACGATTTACCGTGAGGGTAGTGAATAAGGAAGTAAGGAATATTATAAAATCGTGTCATCTAGAAGCAAGACAGGAAAGTAAAACAAGGTTACCTACTTGCTGCCTCTTATGCTGAAGTATCTCTGCGATCCATTACAAAAAGTCGGAAAGGCATAATTTCCACAGGTATGACCCCTTTGCGCTCCTGGTAAAAAGCGTCCGAGATAGTAAAACTTAAGTACTTCATATCATCATGTGGATATGGGTCTAATAAGAGACGTTATACTTCGTACATGTGGACGTGACATTTCCATTGCAAGCCCGAAATAGTCGAGAAGCCCTCGTAAATAACGATGTTTTAATCGGCTCTTCGTGACGAGGAAAAGTATTTCAGTGGTTGCATACACGCTATCAGCATTAATAAACTAATTACACAACAGGCTACACAAAGGAATTAGTGGTCGGTACTATTATAAAAGTAGGAATATCCTGAAAGAGTGTGGTGATATGTAGAAATGTAATGGTGACAATGTTTTCGGAACGATGTGAACTCTTCCTCTCACAAAGCACACTTGCTGGCTTCCGCATTCCTGTCGCGCGATTTATTCGCAGCTGCTGACGATACACTGGCCATTGTGTTGTGCCACGTATCAGTTGTTTACTTTTCTCAGTAACAACTATTTTATTCGCGAACCACGGTCTGTCAGTTTGGCAAGGCGTTGGTGAGGAACCGGGATCAGTAGTGTGCGTGGTATCCCGCCTGAAGACCACGCTCTTCATTACTTTGCTATTGCTCAGATGAAGGAAAGGAATAAAACTCTTTGGTAAGTTTCCATTTCAGTCGCTCGGTGTTAAAAATAAAATGGGTTGTGAGATTCAACAAAAATTCCAACAGAATTAGCGATTTATTTTCGTGTGAGTTGTTAACCTCGTCTCATTCGAAGATGCAATACCATTTGCGAGTAACGGCCACACTTCTCTTGTTGAAGGGTTTGAGAGCACTTCTTTTGCCAAAACACAATATGATTTGCATAAACTCATTTTTGCAGCAGTTATTGTGACACACTGTTTTAGAAATCTGTCTCATTAAACAAGTAATTGGCGACCAGAGAGCCGAATATCTTACCAAAAAACTCATTGTGACGGTTTGTGGCAACATAAGAGAAGAAATTTCATGTTTACTTTCTTATTAGGACACTCTTGTCTCACTAGCTGTCGATAACTCTAAAAAAAATAGACAGTGGAATGAAAAAAAATAAATAGGGAAGTGTAACTACTGATATACCGTGATAGATAAGAAAGCTCAGTGTGTTTACGACGTGGCAAAGTATGGTTCAAATGGCTCTGAACACTATGGGACTTAAAATCTGAGGTCATCAGTCCCATAGAACTTAGAACTACTTAAACCTAACTAACCTAGGGGCATGACACACATCCATTCCCGAGGCAGGATTCGAACCTGCGATCGTAGCGGTCGCGCGGTTCCAGACTGAAGCGCCTAGAACCACTTGGCCACACCGGCCGGCGTGGCAAAGTACTCTCTTCCTTGTGTCATCATTCACCAAAATCTTGTTTCGATGTCTCGAGTGGTTTAGGAAATACCAGTGATGTAGGAATATTTCATTCCCGTGGCGTAAGATTGGGAGTGAATGCTCTACATGGGATCCATTTTCTCGAAATCGAAGACAGATGGAGACCTCCTCCTAAGTCTAAACAAAAATTTAATATGTTAGCTGAATTTCATACTCATAAACATATGGTGTAATACTCACCAAACGCAAAATCATAGCGCCCCCTATTTTTCATTGCAAACTTTTTGAGTTTTGCGTAGTGACTTACTAAAATGTGTAGATCACAGTAAGCATGACTATTAGCCAGATGATAGGCACTTGGCCAAGAAGTTCACACGTAAAGCCACAAGTACGGAAAAAAATCAAATATTTTCAGTGAATAGTTTCTGTAAATTATTAGAGAAAGATAAAAAGGTGCGCGCCCTACGGTTCTGTCAGCGCAGAGCGTCGCCAGTCGGCGCGTGCTAAGTACGGTGTACGTGTCGCAATATGCACTGCAGCCGCGCGACTCGTGCGGCACGTGCGTGTCGCGCTGTAGTGTCGTGTCAAATCACACGTGCTATACGCGTTTCATTTGGCGTACACGTTCGATGTTTTTCAGGCGAGCGCACAGTTTTTGGTCTCCCAGTTGGCGCCGTCTCCTCAATGTTCCCCAGCCACTTTTTAATCGCCCAGGCAGGTGCAGCGGCCAATTTCGATTAACGCTGAAGTGGTTGCGGATTGCACGTCGTGCTAGCTGGTACGAACTACCGTTTTGATAAAATGCTTTGACAGTATACGCTCCATTATGACTAAATGCTATTTCGCGTCAAACGTAACTGAAGCTATCCCCTCCACCTCTATCCGACGCAGCTTGATTCACTCGCTTTTTAAAATCGCTAGATATTATATCTCACAGTGCATAAAACTATAAAAAGGTAGCACGTGCAAGAATGTAATGAATCATGAAGAAATCCCAAGAAAGATCATCGAAATGCCAGCAAGATTATTACCGAAGTAGACGCCTTGTGATTAACCGAAGAACCTTAACTTGGAAGCCACGGTCACATTATTTGCTACTTGTGGATGTCTGCTCATGTCCGAGAAAAGTGAACTAATAATACAAATTAAGCCCATAATACTGAAGTAGCCAGATCAGTTATTCATGTTTTCCGAGTGAGCTACGTGGTGTGCTTACAATTTAAAGCCACAGTGGCCACAAGACGGCAGCCTTTTCTGATGAACGGAGTGCTCCAGTATTCATCTACAGACAAGAAAACGAAGTAAACGCGCTCTCATACGGCTTCTATTTGACTTTCTCTGCAGGAAAGCCACAACAAACGACAAGACTGAAAAAATACTTGCATTAAGGTCTATGTCCATTCTGTTTGAATGTTTTTTGTTTTGTCACATTTTGCCTGATAAAGAGGTGATAGCTCGAAACGCGTTGCAATATTAAATAATTTAAGTAAGTGAACTGGTAGGAATTTCTGAAAAACCTGTTTGTAAAGTCCTGTGATAATATTCTTTTGTACTCGCTTTCGAAAGATGTATTCGAATCCAGACCGATTGCTTCGGTTTACGCTTTCGACGGCACCACCTCAGAATGGGTTTTTGATGTCGCCGTAGAGAACGTCACAACTACTTCTCACCTCAGTTGTGTACAAAACGGTGGGACCCCGAGTGAGTAAACAAAAGAGTTACTATAACGGATTCAGTTTTTAGACTACAATAACGCACCGATAACTGATTACCGCCCGAATGCACGGTTATAGGTTGCGGGACTGAATACACGCAAAAGATAACAGCAGGAACGAATCGCCTTACGTAACAGGTTAAAGAGTGACTGATACGGCGCACTCGGAGTGTCTCTTAAAAACAGTGTAAATTACCAGTCTGTGTGAGAGGATCTCTTGAAAAATACTCAGCCAGTAAGCAACTATGTCGTTGCACTATACGATAGGTATCGACTGGCTTTATTACCTCATTCTGCCTGAAGTAAAACGTGTGAAAATGTAATTTTATTTACGTTTCGTACTCCTAACACAAAGTACCTCTTAGAAAGCCACCGAATGGTTTTATAAAATAAGGGCAACAAAATATATTAGGAAAATACTTTAATCGGTCTTCATGATCAACTCCATTAGCCACGATACACTTCTGGCTACATTTATAAAGCTGGAACTGTTCTTCGGACAGATTGAAGCATTACCGCCACACTACTTCGGATGTCTGTTCGGATACCAACCACACAGCTATACCCAAGTACCGTAAAGGCTACCTAAACCGTTCTGGATTGAACTATTAGTACTACGTTTTTTTGAGGATCAACCTCAATAGCCACGAGGCTAACGATGTAGCTTGGATTCATATGGGAAACGATTTCGATAAGGGAGAAACCACGAATAGATCTTACATCAAACCCCCTCCATCCTTTCTGGTGCGATAGAAACGCTTGCATATAATTTTATATGCAGGGAACAAAACCAGATCTAGACGTAGGGTGGAAAAAAGTTAGCATAAATCAAGAGAACCACCCACAACGTTAATAAATATTGAAGGCATCTTATGTTCGTCACTCTTCTTTTAACCTGTAGTGCAAAGTGTCGAATATTTCGAGAGGTGGGACTGTCCCCCAAAACAAGAAAAAAAATCCATTACACGTTGTAACATTACAGGACATATTGGGACATATTGAAGTATTCGATACTGTAGGCTTTTAGGGGATGTCGATACAGATATGCAAAATGTAAAGGGAAACTTTGGTGATGTTTAAATATTGTACTGTGTCAATATTAGGACTTTTGCACAGAAAGAACAAAAATAGAATTAATGTAAATATATATTAGTGTTAGTAACCTATTTTCATTCAATTTTGTAATTATATTTCATTTTGTAAAAGAAAGACTCACTGTTTGCTGTAGCTCTGATTAATTGTATAAATTATCAGTTTTGAGCTAAATTATTTCGTATAATATGGACAAGATACTTTTAAAAACTCACCAGCTAAAGAGAAAGTCTGGAAATGAACGTTTAATGCACACTTCTGGAACTTTCAATGGAGAAATTGTATATTATGATCGCAAAAATAGGAAAACTTGTGAAAACTGTTTCATAACCTAATTTCGAGAGACGATTTGTATCAAGAACTATTGCTAAAAAGATTTATTTACGTTTTGAAACACGATTTAAATCATTTTACATATAAATAGTTGTTCTAAATCACTCAAGAAATATCCAGAATCAAATGTCAAGATATTTCTGGAAACACCGTTACAAATCTGGTGAAGGTTATCCAGAAGCTGGTAGAAAAATGTTATAAAATCTATTTGGAAATTATGCTTGTAAGAATTTATATGTACTGATCCTCTTCCTTACTTTAATCTGTACTAAAATTCTGTGATGTCTAATTTAGTTTTAAGTCGTGAATTGCTATCGTATTGTAAACAAAACATTGTCAAAGACTCTCATTGTTTGGAAAGATATTAATACACCTAGGAGTTGTCAGTTGCCAGTTCGGATATGCAGTGCGGTTAGCTCGGAGAGTCAGTTGTTGAGTCTGTGAAGTCTGTCAGTTCTGTTTGTATATAAACGTCTGTAACGAAGAATTACTTGTTGTCGTCAGTATGAACTCAAGACCTTTTGCACGAAGCAGACACCTCCTAATGCAACGTTTTAACTTGGTGTTGAGGAGCTGAAATGTTATAATTTGGTGCAGAAAGTCCTGGGACGTTATAATTTGTTGAGGAAGCTGGGATGTCATAATTTGGTGGAGGCGCTGGAGCTGGGATATTTTAATTTGGTGGAGGAAGCAGACGATTTGACGACCACCCAGTGATTCTTCAAAATAAAATACGTCTCTTCTCGGATCACAAGAAGTAAATACGTCGATTCTGGGGTCACAAGAAGAGAAGTGAATCAACCGAGTGAAACCATCCTGGAATTGAAGAAATTTCGCAAAACACGGACACCAACGACCGCCGACAGACACTAAGATAAGTAACTGCTTCCTAAAATAATGGAAAAAGACGCAGATTTCAGTATTGACAGCGGTGTAGCGAGTACACCTATTAGGGAAAGTGCTTCTGACAGTGTAGGAATGTTGGAAATGTTAAAACAAATGTTTTCAGAGTTAAACTCGAAGATGGACGATTCTCGTGCCGAATTACGTCAACAAATTGAACAGACACAACAACAGATGGACAGGTCGATTTCGAAGGCTGTGTGTGATTTAAAATCAGAAATAAACTCAAATACAGAACAGATTGCTCACACTAATCAGGTTCTCGAAGAATGGCGAATTACTTTTGAGTCAAACCAAAAAGAACTTAGTTGTCGTGTGGACACGGTTGAGAGCAAAATTCCTGTCCTTGAAACTGATTTAAGTTACGAAATTTCAAATAACCAGTCAAAACTTAAAAAAGTTGTTGATTTTGTAAATGAGGAAAATTCTCAATTGAGAAATGAATTTGACCAGACAAAACGATTTTTTGAAAACGAAATTGAATCTTTCAAATCTGATACGGAATCTGATACGGACAAAAAGGTCACAGAAATTTGTAGTAGAGTAGGTAATGTCGAAAAAACTGCAGACAGAAAATTTGTAGAAATACAAGAAACTATGTTTCAAAAAGGTTTTAGTAATAGTTGTAATGGGGTATGGGGAAATTTTCCAATTAAAACTTATCCCGGTGACAAGAATATACACCCAAAAGACTTCATGCAATTCTGCAAGGAGCAGTTCACGTCCATAATGACAGATAGTGTTAAGATAAAATTTGTAAAGAAATTACTTGATGGTGAGGCGCTTTCGTGGGCCAATCAGAATTGTTATACGGAAATGTCCTTTGAAGATTTCAAAAAATGTTTTCTAACCAAATTTTGGTCTGAAACTGAGCAAGCTCGAATCAAAAGTGAATTCTTGAATGGTCCTAGTTACAGAGAATCTGATGGGTCAATGAAAGCCTATTGTGAGAAACAGTTGCAAAAATTAGTGCATCTGGATAAGCCATTTGATGAGCTAACTCAAATTGATGCTCTAAACCGGAGACTTCCGAAAAGAGTACAATGGGGTTTAGTATATGGTCCAGATGAGTCCATAGAACAATTCTTGAAATATGTGGACAAACTTGATAGAGCCTTTGAACAAAACAACACATTCAACGACTTTGTAAGTTCATCACACAGAGGGTGGGAACCGAACCGTGCAAATAATAACAGTAATAGTGAACGAAGAAACTTTAACAACAACAGGGATAATTATAATAGCAATGACAGAAGAAATTTTGGTAGGAATGATCAGCACTTTAATTCAAACAGAGAATGGGAAAATCGAAACAGGTCCTGGGGTAATGACATGAGAGAAGGTAACCCGAGGCAGGGAAACGACAGACATAGGCCTTTAAACGACTAAATGCTCCACTGGGAGTCTGTCAGTTTGGGGCAAGGAATTTTCAAAATCAGGCTAATTTCACCCGGAACAGACAGCACTATAATCAGAGACCTAACCGGTATAGACAGTATGCTATGATCGATCTGTAGATAGAGGTAATGAAAAAATTAAATTTGACAGGAAATTTTGGAATGTCATCAGAGAAAATACTAGAAACAACTGTAATAGGAACCAGGCTACCGTTTATGAAGTAGGCCTAGAAGATGATATAATTGCAAATTTATATAATCAAGAAGAAGCACCTAATGCTGAAATGAGAGGTAAGGATAACTTTGATAATTTTGGATTGTACAAACTTATGTGTGGTGATGTTTTAGATGTAAGTTGTCATAATGATGTTCGTACTGAAGTTTCTGGAAAGTCTGATATTCATGTGGATGTGGTTGGTGAAGATGGTGTTGTGAGTAATGTTGGTGATACTAGTAGTGTTTGTAGTGTAAGCTCAGGCAATGATGATGATAATGTTGATGTTAAGGCTAATGGTGATTATGTACTAGAAGATTTTGATGGTGAATTGGATGGAATAGTTTATGTTGAGGTTAAGGAGGATGTTATAAGCAATAGTGTTGAGCATAGTTGTGCCAGGAACTCTAACTACATTCCACATGAGAATCAGATTGTGCCAGTTCAGCTTAGTAATACATCAGGAGACAGGGGGGTTGATTGTGCTGATGCATCTGTGATTATTTTGAAATCTGTTTGGGACAAATTTAAAGATTACAGTGATGACAATGATGTTAAGATCAAATTAAGGGAAATTTGTGAACCAGTTTCTGCTTTTAAGCCTAATGAAATCATCAAACGGGGTACTAGTCAGGATGTGAGTGAGGTAAATAGTAATCCAGACATTCCAGTAAATTCCAGTAGACCTAGAAGTTTGAAGAAAGTATTGCCTAATAAAGGAAACCTTAATATGGAACAGAGGTATGATGAGATAGCAGAAGATCTTTTGTATGAAGAACAGGAAGAAAGGGAAAACACCACTATGGGTTGTCCATACATAAAAATTAAAGCTGCAGGTTGGGAAGGGTATTGTTTGATTGACACATGGAGTCCAATTAGTGCCATTTCAAGCAAATTAAGAGATATAATTAACCATGATCCTGACTTTGTTGAATTACCTGTTGTTGGAATAAAAATTAGAGGCATTACTGGCAAACTGAGCAAAGTTGTTAATAGACAGATGTTGTTGTCCTTCAGTATAAATGATGTACAGTTTACTCAAGGATGTCCTGTAATAAGTGACCTAAATGAGAATGTACTGTTGGGTATGGACTGGATATTAAAAGCTAATGCAGCATTTGATTGGGAAAAGAGTTTGTTTACCTTTATTGATCCTAAGACGAGAGTATGTTCCAGTACTGACATGTCGGTTCAAAACTGTGCTCATAAGGGAATTGAAATTAGGGACGTTACATTTTCTAAAGACAGTTGTTATTGTGTAGAGGAAATTACTGAGGAGTATGATGATGGAGAATATGGGGATATAGTTCAAGAAAAATTACGGGAATCAGATAATTTGAACCAAGAACAGAAGGTAGAGTTATAAAGATTATTGTGGAATTACTGTGATGTTTTTGATGATAGACCTGGCAGAGTAAAGAATTACCAATGTAAACTCAGGTTAAAACCACATGAGGCATTCTTTATAAAACCTTATAGTGTACCCATTGCAAAGAGAAAAGATGTAGAAAAGGAACTTCAAAAGATGGAAGAGTTGGGCATCATTGAGAGAAGTAAGAGCCAATAAAATAATCCTTTGGTAGTGGTTGCAAAACGTGATGGCAGTGTCAGGCTTGTACTAGATTCAAGACACCTAAATAAGTATGTGGAAAGAGAGACCGATCATCTCGAGAATATGGACGAACTACTTCATAAATTTGAAAGAATGAAATACATGACCAGTTTAGATCTCACACCAGGATTTCACCAAGTACAATTAGAAAATGATTCCAAAAAGTATACTGCCTTTTTGTATGGGGGAAGATGTTACCAGTATTGTGTGGTACCATTTGGGCTGAATGTCTCAGTAGCCGAATTCATTAGAGCACTTGACTTTGTTTTGGGAAAAGATCTTTTATCAAAATTAACTGTGTATGTAGATGACATTTTGATCACTGGAGAAACTTGGGAAGAACATGTTAATACTTTGAGGGAGGTTTGCAATAGATTAAGGAAAGGGGGAATGTCACTTAAATTATCTAAATGTAAGTTTGGTATGAAAAAATTGAAGTTTCTGGGGCACAGTATTTCTGAGGATGGTATTTTGCCAGATCCTGAAAAACTCAAGGCAATTGCAAAATTCCCAATTCCAAAAACCAAGAAACAACTCAAGTCAATTTTCGGGATGTGCGGTTACTACAGAAAGTTCATTAGTACCCAAGCTCTAATTGCTCCAAGTCTTAACAGATTGCTGAAGAAAACGCAATGTGGGTTTGGGATCAGGAATGTGAAGCTGCTTTTGAAGAAATAAAAACACAGTTATGTAACAGTAAAATTTTGTACCATCCT
Organism: Schistocerca gregaria; assembly: GCF_023897955.1. Taxonomy (NCBI): domain Eukaryota; kingdom Metazoa; phylum Arthropoda; class Insecta; order Orthoptera; family Acrididae; genus Schistocerca; species Schistocerca gregaria. The sequence continues at coordinate 3,434,447 of NW_026061803.1, read as the reverse complement.
GATTTAAGTTTACCTTTTTGCATTATGGCAGATAGTAGTGATTATGGCCTAGGTGCTCACCTTTTCCAAGAAGTAAATATAAATGGGAAAATAGAACACAGGTCTATTGCTTTTGCTAGTCAAACCTTGAAAAAACATGAGAGGCAATACACTGTTACTGAGAAAGAGCTTTTGGCCATTTACTGGGCATTTTCTAAATTCAGAAATTGTTTATTGGGAAACCAGGTAGTTGTCTACACACACCATAAGGCATTAATTTATATTCAAGAATGTAGGTTGCATCATGGAAGGATTACCAGGTGGGCACTCTTGTTACAACAAATTAATTACTCAATAAAATATCTTAGAGGACCCGATAATGTAGTTGCTGATGCTTTATATAGACTACCTGTGGGGGGTGACTTTGAAGATGACAGTGGGGAATGTGAAAAAGAATTCAAAATTATGTATTTAAGAGGGGTGGACAATGAACAAGAAATCAGAGACATTTGTAATGACATCCGACGGAATCAGAACCACGATGAGAACTGTAAACTGGTCAAAAGTTATTTAGGGAAATAGGGACATGAAAAAGTGGGAGATTATTACAAAATCTACAAAGGGATTCTATTCAAGAGAAACAGTGTAGATAGCGATGTATGGAAATTATGTTGGTCTGAACAGTACATCAATGTACTCATCAAGTACATTCATGAAAGTTTTGGTCATTGTGGGATTCAAAAGTGTATCCAGAAAATCCAAGAAAATGTGTACTTTAACAACATAGCCAGGAGGGTTAGAAAAATTTTAACGGGTTGTGACAGGTGCCAAAGAGTAAAAGTATCCAACCAAACTTGTCGAGGATTGATGCAAAACATCTTACCGAAAGAACAACACGAGTTTGACGCTGTCAAATTATATGGACCATTACCGAAGACCAGAGGAGGCTATTGCAACATTTTTGTTATGGTTGATGTTTTTTCAAAATTCATTAAGTCATACCCTCTTCGCAAGGCAAACAGTAAGAGCATTATTTCAAAAATCAGAGGAGACTATTTTGGCAGGGTTGGAAAACCTCAGAAAATATTATCAGACAATGGGACTCAATTTACTTCTGGAGTATGGAAAGCTTTTGTTGAAGATGAAAATATAAGTCACATTCTTATTTCAGCTTATCATCTGTCAGGAAACCCTTCGGAGAGATACATGAGGGAAATTGGGCGATTCTTTAGAACCTACTGCAATACTGATCATGCTAGTTGGATTGACTATGTTGAGAAATTCGAAGATGTTGTGAACAGCCTACAGCATTAGTGTTTTCGCCGTATGAAATACAGTATAATAGCAAACCACCACATCCAATTAGTGATTTCATTGATTTTCCAGTCTGCAAACCATTAAGTACTCAAGAGAGAGAGAGGAAATAGTGAGAAAGACCATGAAATCTCAAGGTGATAAGAGGAAATGTAGACGTGACAAAAGATTGGAGCCTACTCAATTTAAAATTGAAGACTTGGTCCTTGTTAAAACACAAGAGAAGTCTAAAGCCATCAGTGGTGAATTAAAAAAGTTTTTTGACATATACATTGGACCTTTCAAGATTCAGGACAATCCTCATCCAAATGCTTACCATCTAGTCTACCCAAATTCTTGGAGACTGTTTGACCTACAAAACGTGACCGAACTGAAATTGTATAAAAAAATGTAAAAAAGTGTTTTAGATAATAGATGTTTATAGACTTTTATATGTAATCTTACCAGGATATTTTTGTATACTTTGTTATGTTGTATTTATCTGATTCCTCAGGGGAGCATACATTCTTTGTGTGCTAAGTGTTTGGCGAGCACTAGGTCCCCTAGCTATGCAATTGTCATATTTCATGTTAGTATTCTGGCATTGCATCTTACACTTATTCTGTGATCCTGTATAATCAATTTTCTCCACCTGTCAGTCTATCCTCTCTTAGCTTTAAGAAATTATTTAGAGTAAATTTTCTTGAGTAATTAGACTTTAGAGAATTCAAATTTCTGTGTCCTTAAAAACCGGTGCACCGACTATTAAATGCTTTTGCTAATGTTTAACTGGGTTTGACCACTGTGTGCTGTATATTCATAGCGGACTGTGCTATTGCAGCCTGTGATTGCATGCAGTGTATATGGAAACCATACGGACTGTGAAGATGAGACTGAAATACAGTGTGCGGCATTGAGGTATACCGACCTTTAACGAAGAAGATCACTGACCTTCAAGAAAGAAGATCACCGGTCTTCAAGAAAGAAGACACCAAAGATATGTGTAAAACTTTTCTGTTTTGTAATGTAAGGACATCAACCCTTCCGTGTTTCACGTGGAAGTGCTGATGGGGGGGTTGTGTAACATTACAGGACATATTGGGACATATTGAAGTATTCGATACTGTAGACTTTTAGGGGATGTCGATACAGATATGCAATATGTAAAGGGAAACCTTGGTGATGTTTAAATATTGTACTGTGTCAATATTAGGACATTTTTCACAGAAAGAACAAAAATAGAATTAATGTAAATATATATTAGTGTTAGTAACCTATTTTCATTCAATTTTGTAATTATATTTCATTTTGTAAAAGAAAGACTCACTGTTTGCTGTAGCTCTGATTAATTGTATAAATTATCAGTTTTGAGCTAAATTATTTCGTATAATATGGACAAGATACATTTAAAAACTCACCAGCTAAAGAGAAATTCTATATTATGATCGCAAAAATACGAAAACTTGTGAAAACTGTTTCATAACCTGATTTCGAAAGACGATTTGTATCAAGAAATATTGCTAAAAAGATTTATTTACGTTCTGAAACACGATTTAAATCATTTTACATATAAATAGTTGTTCTAAATCACTCAAGAAATATCCAGAATCAAATGTCAAGATATTTCTGGAAACACCGGTACAAATCTGGTGAAGGTTATCCAGAAGCTGGTAGAAAAATGTTATAAAATCTATTTGGAAATTATGCTTCTAAGAATTTATATGTACTGATCCTTTTACTTACTTTAATCTGTACTAAAATTCTGTAATGTCTAATTTAGTTTTAAGTCGTGAATTGCTATCGTATTGTAAACAAAACATTGTCAAAGACTCTCATTGTTTGGAAAGATATTAATACACCTAGGAGTTGTCAGTTGCCAGTTCGGATATGCAGTGCGGTTAGCTCGGAGATCCAGTTATTGAATCTGTGAAGTCTGTCAGTTCTGTTTGTAAATAAACGTCTGTAATGAAGAATTACTTGTTGTCGTCAATATGAACTCAAGACCTTTTGCACGAAGCAGACACCTCCTAATGCAACGTTTTAACTTGGTGTTGAGGAGCTGAAATGTTATAATTTGGTGCAGAAAGTCCTGGGACGTTATAATTTGGTTGAGGAAGCTGGGATGTTATAACGTGGATCGGGAAATGCATACTTTCTGTGATCTGTACACTTGTCCATACGAGCCGTCCATCCTGATATCCGTTAATGACATTTCTCATATGAGGTGCTCAACGTGACGTTCCTCCAATGGAAATGTATCGCTCTGATCCTCAGCTTAAGAGATCACGCACTCTCCGAAATACGCTTGCTCGTAGTTGCGTCGAAGACGCGATACTGTAGTGTCTGGGTATCATTGACCGGCGTGGCGTCGGCTGAAATGTTACAAGCAATCTGGGTTGCTCCATCCATTGATAAACTAACACCACCCACTCCTTATGACGGAGAAATGCTGGAAGACGATTCTCATCACTTTATTAAACTCTCATTAATATACTTGATTTTCACTATTGTGCCTGATAAAAATTCCAGAGGTTGTGTGTCTTAACTTACATCACTTCAGCTGAGAGAATTCGTGGGAACCTCGGAGTTCGTTTCCCCAAGAGTTGTAGAACGTCAGAGGCACACAACAATGGGAATAAGGGAGGGACAGCCTGCTCACCGCTCAGAGCATTGAGTCCCCGGTTATAAGTCCGGCAGGGCAGCTACATTGGGGCCCGCAGGGGTCACGCGCCGTTTGGAGGAGGGTGGGATCTTTGGTGTTGCGTGCGCTACTGGCGGCTAGCAAGTCTGAGTCTCAAGACCCGGCGTTAATTCCTTAGCTTTCTGGGATTGTGACTCGCGACGTCGCGCCAAAGGTACCCAGTGCTGCCGCTAGGTGTCACACTCAGCGAGTCGGCACCAGAGACGGAGAGAGAGAGACAGAGAGAGAGAGAGAGAGAGAGAGAGAGAGAGAGAGAGAGAGAGAGGCCAACGCCGCGACTGTGCGGCAACCGGGTTTCTCTCCAAAAATGTAGCGGAACATACGAATGGATGACAGCCAAGCGCAAACTCTGTTGTTGTACCTCTGACACTGAGGCAAGAACGTAAGATCAAATTGCGGAAAATGAGGTAGTAAACGAGTTTTGAAGTATTGTACGCTTACTGAATCTATAATGCACCTCCCTAGCGCTATTTACGCTAACAGTGTATACAGTTCTGTACAGACAAAGTAAAAATGTACATACATCAAAAAAGTTTCGCATCTCCTCGGCTCCAAGAGCTCCGGAACCTGTACACAAAATTGGAATTGAGATCAACATGAATATCCTTTGCACCCTTTTTATTGCTAATGAAAGTCAGGCATTGCATCTTGTACCACCATACAGGGACACCTTCGGAGGTGGTGGTCAACATTGCTGTACACACCTCTCCCTCTAATAGCCAGTAGCACGTCCTATTGCATTGATTCGTGCCTGTATTCGTAGTGGCATTTTAGCCATAAGTTCATCAAGGCACTGTTGGTCGAGATTGTCCCACTTCTCAACGGCGATTGGGCGTAGATCCCTGAGAGGGTTGGTGCGTCACGTCTTCCATAAACAGCCCTTTTCAATCTATCCCAGACATGTTCTATAGCGTTCATGTCAGGAGAAGATGCTGGCCACCCTAGTCGAGCGATGTCGTTATCCTGAAGGAAGTCATTCAAAGGATGTGCACGATGGGGATGCGAACTGTCGTCCATGAAGACGAATGCCTCGCCAATATGCTGCCGACATGGTTGTACTATCGGTCGGAAGGTGGTATTCACGTATCGTACAGCCGTTACGGCGCCTTCCATGACCACCAGCGGCGTACGTCCGCCCTCCATAATGCCATCCCAAAAGAGAAGGGAACCTCCACCTTGCTGCACTCGCTGGACAGTGTATCTTGAGGCGTTCATCCTGACCGGGTTGCCTCCAAACACGTCTCCGACGATTGTCTGGTTGAAGGCATATGCGACACTCATCGGTGGATAGAACGTGATGCCAATCCTCAGCGGTCCATTCTGCGTGTTGTTGGGCCCACCTGTACCGAGCTGCAAAATGTCGTGGTTGCAAAGATCGACTTCGCCATGGACGTCGGAAGTGAAGTTGCGCATCATGCAGCCTGTAGCGCAAAGTTTGAGTCGTAACAAGACGTCCTGTGGCTGCACGAAAAGCATTATTCAACATGGTGGCGTTGCTGTCAGAGTTCCTCCGAGCCATAATCCGTAGGATACGGTCATCCACTGCAGTAGTAGTCCTTGGACGGTCTGAACGAGGCATGTCATCGACATTTCCTCTCTCTGTGTGTATCTCCTCCATACCCGAACAACATAGCTTTGGTTCACTCCGAGACGCCTGACCCCTCCCTTGTTGAGGGACCTTGTTGGCACAAAGTAACAGTGCGGACGCGATAGAATACGGTATTGACCGTCTAGGCATGGTTGAATTACAGATAAGACGAGCCGTGTACCTCCTTACTCGTGGAATGACTGGAACTGATCTGCTGTGGGATTTCCAGCTATTTTGGTGGAACGAATTATGTTTGCAGAAACAAAATAATATAGTCACATAAAACTCTCAGAGTTCATGTGATTAAAGTGAAAGAGCAAATAAATATCGTGATAAGCATCCTTCACAGAAATAGATTATAGTACTTAAAAATTCAAAAGGATAGACTGTATCTGCAGAACGATCTGCTGGTCAACTGCAAATGTGTATTGATTGCCCTTTTTGTACATACTCTAGTCACTGTGAATGTCGAGTAATTCTTTTTTCTCCATTACATGGAGAAACGAACATATAAAGCGCACCAGTATTACTGATGGAACCTTCTGGCAGATTATTCTAGTTCTGAGAGGACGTCTCATCGCAGCGCACTCTCTGCTGCAGAGTGATATTCTTTCTGGGAGTTTTATTAGTATAGACAAGTCATTTCACATGTCTGAATCAAATTTTAATTTATTTGATTTGACTCAAATAAAATCGTATTTTCATTAGAATATTATAATTCAGTATTTCCAGTTGACAAAAAAATACAATATTAATACAATTAAAGAAACTGCTGAAAATGAGGTTCTAACCTCGAGACTGTTTCAATATGAAACTCAAATACTTACGAATAGATTTGTATTTAAGTGAGCCGGAAAAATATCTCCCTTTTTTAGAATTAACAATTTTGAGTTTTACAAAATTGTCACGTTGTTTTAGTAAACTGATGTCTGGGCACAGATTTTCGAATTACATAAATGTACGTAAAGGAAATCGAACGGCCAGTCCACAAGCTCCTCTAGCCACATAACAACGTATATATACGCTCACAAGCGTAAAATCTATACCAGCTGCTGTCTGAGCAGGGTGAAAGCACATACAGAGCGCATAACAAATCCGGCAATAACTCACGCATTACAGTCATTTTCACGCCTTGAAGAAGAAAGTTTTTCCGAGTCTGACATCCAGTGGCACACATAGTGACGTCACGAGTCACGACACCAGGAAGCTCAGAATTTGACGCTGAGTGTCTTACCCGGTAACATCTGGAGAGAACTGACCAGTTCTTGACGAGGAGCGGCCTGCTGCTGTGTGAACCTGACCTGGTGGGGTTCCAGCGGCGTTTGCTTGGCTTGTTGGAAATTCTGAGTTGTTTATACAAGGCTCTGATTCGTCTGCTGTCATTGGACAGAAGTACATAACGTTTTAAATGACATGCTTGTTGCCATGACGGCCCAAACTGAGGAGTTGAATGTGGATGATCGAACACTCTTGGGTCGATCGTCGTAGAGAAGACTTCTCGTGCTCGATCGCTGAGGGGGGGCGAACATTCTGGTGTTCTGCACTAGGAAGTCGTCCCGACAACTTAGCTCGGTCCACAAGTTCCATGGGGGCGCAGATCTCGTGTTGACGCACACATCTTAGTGTTGCAGGCCCTTTGCTGTTCCTTATCCGTATAAACGATTTGTGAGACAATCTGAGCAGTCGCTTAGGTTGTTTGCTGATGACGCTGTCGGTTATCGACTAATAAAGTCATCAGAAGATCAAAACACATTGCAAAGAAATAGATAAATGGCTCTGAGCACTATTGGACTTAACATCTGTGGTCATCAGTCCCCTAGAACTTAGAACTACTTAAACCTAACTATCTTAGGGACATCACACATATCCATGCCCGAGGCAGGATTCGAACCTGAGATCGTAGCGGTCACGTGGTTCCAGACTGCAGCGCCTAGAACTGCTCGGCCACACCGGCCGGCAAACAAATTGCAACGACCATAAGTAACGAAACGTGTGAGGTCATCCACATGAGTGCTAAAAGTAATCCGTTCAACTCCCGTCACACGATAAATCAGTCAAATCTAAAGGCCATACGTTCAACTAAATACCTAGTAATTACAATTCTGAACAACTTAAATTGTAAGGAACACACAGAAAATCATGTGGGGAAGGCTAACCCAACACTGCGTTTTTAGCAGGTACATCGAAAAAGTGCAAAGATGGTAGCATGTTTTGCATCAACGCGAAATAGGGGGGAGAGTGTCACTGAAATGATGGAGGATTTGTGATGGAGATTATTAAAACAAAGGCATTTTTCGTTGCGGAGCAATCTTCTCACGAAATTCCAGTCACCAGCTTTCTCCTCTGAATGCGAAAATATTTTGTTGACGCCGATCTAGATAGGAAGAAACGATCACTATGATAAAATAAGGGAAGTCAGAGCTCGTACAGCCGGTCTCTGTGGCCAACCGGTTCTAGGCGCTTCGGTCTGGAACGGCGCTTCTGCTACGGTCGCAGGTTCGAATCCTGCCGCGGGCATGGATGTGTGTGTGGTTAGGTTCGTTAATGTTTAAGTAATTCTAAGTCCAGAGGAATGATGACCTCAGATGTTAAGTCCCATAGAGCTTAGAGCCATTTGAACCATTTGAAGAGGTCGTACGAAAAAGATGTAGGTGTTTGTTATTTCCGCGCGCTATACGACATTTGGAGAATAGAGAATTTTGAAGGTGGTTCGAAGAACCCTCTGCAAGGCACTTCAACGTAATTAGCAGAGTATCGATGTAGATGTGGATGTAGATCGAGATGGCTAGTAATTGGTGAGCACATTGTAGCGGCACCAATTTGTCTGGGAGATTACCATTTTGTAGTTGTACACCACCGCAGTACCGTAAGATTACGGATACGAAGAGAGGTTCTTTTCATTTTAGTCCCGACAAGGAATCACTACATAGTAAAATTCAGATTCGTAGGGTTTATTCACATTGTAATGACACATTCCGACGCCGAGACATACAACACCTTAAAGGCTGCGCCAAAGATCAAATTGAGAGGGATGTAGGATATAATCTCTGTAATGTTCAAATTGGATTCCCTTTTGTTTCATACTCCAAGAAGGAGCTGAGAGACACTTTCGATTGTTGCCTTGTGGAGGACGGACGTAATTTCGGACTGTGCGGAAAGGCAGCCATGTTGTTAGTAATCATGATTTGTGCGACGAGCAGAGCAAGTCTTATTGTCTTGTGAATAAATAATTTTCGTAACACTTCGATACTTCTCACTATTTTTTAAAGTGACGTAGCATTGTATTTCCTTGGTTTCCACCGTCTACGTGAAGTGAACCGATGCCGACTTAGGAAGGTACACACGGTCAACAAAGAGAAGAACATCGAGGGCGACTAAAGAATTAATATTGTGGCAGAAGGACTAATTCTACGTCTAAGGTGAGAACTCTGATTAAATCAACAGTGACGTAGAATTCAAAAATGTAATTAATCGGAATGGTAAATTATATTACAGGCATATTTCACGCAGCACTGAATTTGTCCACATTCAAGCTGGTTAATACAGCCCGTAAAAAAACAAACGCCTTTCAAAAATTCTGAAGTTACAATTCCATGTCCACAATTTTTCCTGTTTACAAAAAACCAAGAAATTTAATTTTTTTTATTTATTTCGCCTCAACATCGTGGAGGGAATGTGCAGCATGAACACATTATCCTTCCCTGGACATTATGCTTTTGCTGATTGTCAGTATTAGTCTAACATGATAGACAGTTAGTCTATTGGTTTTCTTGTGTATGAAGAAGACTTTTTGCAATAAATCACCAGTTCATTTTTTACTTGAATTTCATTTAAAGAATTTAGTGTTCCTTTCATTCGATTTGCATTATTAATTGTTTTTAAAATACAGTTATTAAGTAATTTTATACAAATTGTTCACCCTAGGACCTCATGTAAGGGCCAAATATCAAGTAGCATATTTCCATTGTATTATGTATATCAAAACTGTATCTAAAGGGATTTGTCAGAGTCTAAATAGTCTCCGACTCTGGTAACGATTTCTAATTTCACATACATGTGATACTGCAAGACTAACGCCTTGAACTGTTCCCATAACCAAAACTACAGGGGACTGAAGTCGAGGGAACAGGGGACCAAGGTGTGCCCCCTCCGCCCCAACCATTCCAAAAGACATGAAGCGTCAGCATCCGATATTCACACACATTGCAGATGAAATGTGACATAATGCATAAACCACATCGGTAGTCTTTACTGATGTGGTACCTCCTCAGACAAGGTAAGCAAAATGTTAACAAGAAGTTGACGATAATGAGCTCCATTAAATGTTTGGAGTAGGATATATGGCCCTAGTAACTTATCACCAAGATTGTCTATCCATTAGTTGACGGAGAAATGAGGTTGATGTACTCTTTGTACACCAGCATACGGGTTTTCATAAGCCCACACGTGCTGAGTATGGAAGTTCACAGCACGACCCTTTGTGAACCGCAAAGGATCAGAGAAATAAATTCTTCGTCGAAAACAGTGGACCTGCAGCACGCTTCTGTATGGGCCAATGACACAACTATGATAGGCTATCGTGGTCCTCTGGCATTAGTGCCTCGATGTGTTGAAGGTGTTACGGATACAGCAATAGCTCAAGCAGTACCAGCCGAACAACAGGATGACTTATGCCTTCTGTTGGTGTCAATCGCCAAATCCCCACACTGCTGTTGCACGTCTTTCGTCCAGCAAATCTGGTATGTCCTCCTGCATCTGAGGTGTGTGAACTGACTCATTCGGTCCACCATTCGTCTTTTGGAAGCTAGAAAATCCGTGTCCTTAAGAAGCCGAAAACTTTGGGTCAACAACTTATCGCATGGTACTCTGCAACGTGGGTATTTTTCTGCGTAGTGGGAACGTGCTTACGGCCTATTTCCAATTGCTAACCCATTGGAGATAATTATATCCGTCATGTCACTTTAGGAGTAGTACGCTTCCATTGTTAACAAGCAGAAGAGAAATGGAAAATTTACCAACCTATTCGTACACAGTGCAGTACAAATATCACAGTGACAGTAAACATTGCGATATGACTTACAGGGACTAGATGTTTGTCTGTGAAAGCATGTAATATAGAATAACGTGATGCAATTCTGAAATGTACTTAAATGCCATACTCCGAATAAATAAATGCGATACATACCCATAGTTGCAAGCAATTTACTACAAAATAACACACACTAACAACGCTAAAACTATAGTACATGCAACACAACTGCCTGTAGATTACCCAGTGCTCAGACTTGTGTACACTGGAGTACGTCAATACGGAAAGACACGTACAGTAGTGAACGCTATTGACGGATCATGGGTTGGGGTTCGGTTGTTTGGGGAAGGAGAGCTGACAGTGAGGTCATCGGTCTCATCGGATTAGGGAAGAACGGGGAAGAAAGTCGGCCGTGCCCTTTCAAAGGAACCATCCCGGCATTTGCCTGGAGTGATTTAGGGAAACCACGGAAAACCTAAATCAGGATGGACGGACGCGGGATTGAACCGTCGTCCTCCCGAATGCGAGTCCAGTGTGCAAGCCACTGCGTCACCTCGCTCGGTTCACGGATCATGGGGGCAGCACCTGTGGCCATACATCACTTGTTTATTTAATATCTACCTTGTGTGTCAGGCGGACATATTCACACCCGAACGTCTTCAGCCACTATGGACAAGTGTAGAGATCTCACAAAGTATGCATTTCCAGACCCACGTTCAAGGTATTTTTTTTCTTGTTCTTGTGGTTGGTATCACCTATCAAAATATTTGCCACTATTTCTCCAATATCCTGTGTAGGTATTCCACCCAAGAGTCTTCAGGCGCATTTGCTCTGGTGTTCCGACAGATATTTTCAATTTCGTGTTTGGAATGTGTAGGTGGAGTCAGTCGAAATTAATACTGTTCATTACGCCTGTAATGATGTGCCACTGTCGCCGCAAAGCGTCGGTTTGTTCCCCGTTAAAAAAAAAATAATTTATTTTCAAAGCGGAATTTCACGTACCCATTCGGATGGACGGGCCACAAACTAGTCTACGTCATTCGCTTCATCCATTTGTATTAACAGGAGCGGGAAAACTCTAAGAATAACCGATACTCTAACAGCGACAACAAGGCCCTGGCCCAAATTGATAGCTACCGCCACTCTCCGTTTTCCAGTTTTCCTGCTAATACGTATCGCTAAAACGAATACCAAGCTGGACTAATCTCGGGCCGCTCTAACGAATGAGAATGTAAAATTCCGCTTCAAACAGCATTTCGCGTGTAACGGAAACAAACCGAAGCTTTCCGTCGACGTGATGACCAGTACACGTTTGGACTGACTGCATCTACACATTTAAAATATCTACTGAAAAACCAGAAGAAATGTGCCTGAAGACTTTTAAGAGAGACATCCGGTACATTTATACACTGAAGTAGCAAAAGTCACGGAGCACGTCGTAGCATCGTGTCGGACCTCGTTTCACCCAGTACAGAGCATCATCTCCGTGTGGCGTGTACTCAAAAAGTCGATAGAAGTCCCTTGCAGAAATATTGCACGCTGCCTCTGTAGCCACACATAGTTACGAAACACTGCCTCACCTGTAATAGAACACAGGCAGATGCAGCTCAAGTGCGTTCTGGGTACTGATACTCTAATAGAGGTGGTGATATCTGGCATAAAAGCTGAAACCTTACTGCCTGCAGCCTCCTGTAACAAATCGTCCCGTGTGCTGGATTTTTCCACGTGTAGAACATTCGCACTTACCTTGCTCAGAGATCCGTCCTGTTCCGCACCATTCTGTCGCGAGAGTTCCAGCCACTCATTGTCGTTAAGTGGATTATGTTGTGGATCAGCGGGTTCGATTTTCTCCAACTGTGGTGGTCCCGCCAAGGCATTCCTATTCTGCTCACGGTCCCCTCATGAGCAGTCTCTGCTTTCGTGGTGTAACGTTCTCTGGCAGCATGCATCCAAAGTGAAAGTTAAAAGAACATTTCGATGTATAATGTTCATTGCAACAAATAATTTATATGTATTTCTGTTAATTGTATTTCAAAAGGACATTTAAAAGATAATTATGAATTTTGCTATTATAAATGATTATTCAAAGACTGTTAAATACTATCTGTGGCGGAGGATGTGAAAACCGCTACAGAAGAAAGGATATGTTATCAGAAACGACAAAGACTGTACAAAAATTAGGTAAGATATAAATTGGCAATATATTGTAGTAGAATCGCTTGCCTTCTGCACAGACTGAATGGGAGAGGAACCCGTAACGTTGCATTAGGCTCTTACGTAGTCTTCATTTGTCGTAAGTCGATGATCGACGCCATTTGTAGCTGGGATTGTAAACGGTGTGTAAAGATTTTAATTGTTTCTGTTAAAATATATTTATCTAGTAAAATCTGTTTGTCACAATTACTGCAAAGTTCGCACCGGACATTACCCATTTTATTTTAGAATTTCCAGCATTTTATTGGATATCGCTGGCAGTACGGAGCTGCACCGTGAGCGAGCGTTCTGGAACAGCGGCAGATTAAAATATACCATCGCAATAACGACCACATCCTAAAAAGGGTACAGGTAGAGGTGAACGAAAATAAAAACGTGTTTCTTTTCACAGCATTCCATAGGCAGAATACAAAGAGATAGTAGATTTTATCTTGTGCATTCACAGGTGGATACAAGCTGCAGCTCTTTTAAATTTTCATTCAAAAAGTGATAAATTCTGAACATAACGTGAAGTGTATTTAAAAGTGGATAATTCTTCAGGAGAGCTTAGAAATATAAAAAAGAATTCATAAAGTAAAGATAGTCTTATGCTTCAAAGCTAGTCGGGCTATATCCAGTAAACAAAAATCCAGTGCAACGTGAAAATCTTTGCTAAGTTCGATGGAAAATAATATTTTCATTCTTGTACAAACAGCTGTAGTCCTTGAATAAAAATAAAACTTGAACATTATTTTGGGAACATTCAAAGAAATTCGTTTTTATTAATCTGCAAAAGAATATTTCATATGTAAAGTAATAATCATAGATGAAAAATTTATTGCAACCTTTGAAATCTCCCTTTAGAAAAATTTATTAATGATTGTGCTGATAATCTCCTTTACGTTATTTGATTTTCAAACAGCTGAGCAAAACTCAACGTACTCAGACATTTCTCTTCACTTACTCTGATCATCACTAAACGGACTCACAATATTTTAGCGCAACGCAATCTGACTTATATAATCCCCACAAAAGAATGGCCCCGACTAACAATAACCTATACCTTTCACGAATCACTAACCTCATAAAAATCTTCGTTACTCGAACTACTGCAATATAGCGAGCGCCAGTACTGCCAGCTACATAAAAGATTCTAACTATTGAAGGCACTAAGTAGAAATCCAGTCCTACAAATTTACTCTGATGGACACACGTCCAGATCATCCGCTCTCAAAACTCTGTCATCTCTCTCCCCACATCCAACACTGCTGGCGGCTCACCTCCAACTGCGCTACGCTAAGCGCTGTTCACATCCAACTGCCCAACACTACAATAGCGAATATTTCAACAATGCCAACCAGCCACAGACTGCACATAGCACAATCAGTGATTTTCATACAGAGCGCTATGTGGCGTTACCAACATAAAAACCTAAACAGCCTACTTACACCTTTCATTTCTCATGTCCATCCACGTATATGTTAAGTTTAATCTCAACGGTTTCCCAATCAAATTAAACGCAGAAAACAAAGTTTAAAACCAAACGGTCAGCTCCCGAATAATTAAAACAGACAGAAAGGCATTAAAGTGGTTTCTGATCCCACTGCTTCCAGGGTTTTGTGATTGCGTTCGCGTGTCTCTTCATTCCTGTACTGATTTGCCCTATCTTTTTCTATTCCCCAGATGTTCCCAAATCACCGCCACCCGTTATTGCTATCACCACTCAGCTGATTCCAGCCCCGTAATCGAACTCACTACGACCGCCCGTTGTTGTCGCTACTACATCTACATTTATACTGATCAAGCCACCCAACGGTGTGTGGCGGAGGGCACTTTACGTGCCACTCTCATTACCTCCCTTTTCTGTTCCAGTCGCGTATGGTTCGCAGGAAGAACGACTGCCGGAAAGCCTCCGTGCGCGCTCGAATCTCTCTAATTTTACATTCGTGATCTCCTCGGGAGGTATAAGCGGGGGGAAGCAATATATTCGATACCTCATCCAGAAACGCACCCTCTCAAAACCTGGACAGCAAGCTACACCGTGATGCACAGCGCCTCTCTTGCAGACTCTGCCACTTGAGTTTGCTAAACATCTCCGTAACGCTATCACGCTTAATAACCCTGTGACGAAACGCGACGCTCTTCTTCGGATCTTCTCTATCTCCTCCGTCAACCCAATCTGGTACGGATCCCACACTGATGAGCAATACTCAAGTATAGGTCGAACGAGTGTTTTGTAAGCCACCTCCTTTGTTGATGGACTACATTTTCTAAGGACTCTCCCAATGAATCTCAACCTGGTGACCGCCTTACCAAAAATTAATTTTATATGATCATTCCACTTCAAATCGTTCCGCACGCACACTCCGATATTTTACAGACAGAAATGCATATAAATGGTTTTTGATCCCACTGCTTCCAGGGTTCTCGTGACCGCGTACGTGTGCCCCTTCATTCGTGTACTGATTTACCCTACGTTTTTCTATTCCCCAGTTGTTCCCAAAGGAACTAGGGTGGCCGCGTACAGTCAGTCACTCTGGTCTAGGTTTTCGACTGCGCCCGCAACTGGAATCGTGCGTTTGCGCACCGCGTGACTAGATCGTATACTTAGACAGATACTCCCCCAAATCGTACTCGAACTCTTATTGCACCGCTTTAAATGCTTCCACATCATCCTTTCATTTTGCAAAACGATGAGGTATCAGTCCCCTATAACTTAGAACTACTTAAACCTAACTAACCAAATGACATCACACTGAAGCGCCTAGAACCTCATGGCCACACCGGCCGGCTGCATTTGGCAGCTGGGATGATGTGACACATGTGGGTTGGCATTATAGTCAGCCAGATACTGATCAGCTCTGCTGCTCCGAACGTATAAAAATAAAAATTGATTAGCCTGTACCATGTGTTCGAGCAAACGGGCGGCGCTCGTAAATCCAGAATATTTAAGGAAGAGTATTACGATAGTGTTGTGTGGGCTCGTGCAGCCTCCGACCAGTAGGCTGAAAGGAATGTGTGTGAGTGAATTCCTAAAGTACCAAACTGCTGAGATCATCACTTACACTAACCCCAACTAAGAACAACACACAACCCATGCAAGAGACAGGACTCGAATCTCCGGCAGGAAGGACTCTCAATCCGTGAAATGCGCCTCAAACCTCGTGTCTACTCCGCCCGGCGCTGAAAGGAAAGCCTGCCGAAATTCCCTTACTGTCGCACAACGCCGCGATCTGGTCCTCATTGGCATGGCAGGTTCCCCTGCTAAGAAACAACGCACGAATCCAGTAGTGTGTGCTGGGCCACACTGGGGAAAGCACAAATTCGAACAGTTCCGACCAGGCATAGGGTGAATTCAGTTAACCGAGTTCAGGAACAACTCAAACTCACGTAGTGAAAGGAAATGCTTAAAACAGAAGCTTTGCTTTTCTCTCGCGAAGGTCTGTCCTCCGCCGCGAGAACCTCCCGCAACATTGCTTTCCCTGTAATCGCACTTATCCTCTCTTTCCGAGACCCTCTTTGCACTTTATTCCCTGAGGCTCCAACTCCATCAGCCCCTATACATCTACATTTACATGGATACTCTGCAAATTATATTTAAGTGGCTGGCAGAGGGTTCATCGAACACCGCGCGACCGTTACGGTTGCAGGTTCGAATCCTGCCTCGGGCATGGATGTGTGCGATGTCCTTAGGTTAGTTAGGTTTAAGTAGTTCTAAGTTCTAGGGGACTGATGACCTCAGATGTTGAGTCCCATAGTGCTCAGAGCCGTTTGAGCCATTTCATCGAACAACCTTCACAATTCCCTATTATTCCAATCTCGTATAGAGCGCAGAAGAAACGAACATATATATCTTTCAATGCTAGGTCTGGTTTCCCTTATTTTATTATGCTGGTCGTTTCTTCCTATGTTGGTCTCCGTCAGCAGAATGTTTTAGCATTCGGAGGAGAACGTTGGTGATTGAAATTTCGTAGGAAGCTTCCTCTGCAACGAAAAACGCCTTTGTTTTAATGATCTCCATCCCAAAGCCTCCAACATTTCAGTCACACTCTCTCCCCTATATCGTGATAATACACTTTTTCGATGCACCCCGTCAGTCCTATGTGGTAAGGATCCCACACCGCACAGCAGTATTCTAAAAGATAACGGACAAGCATAGTGTAAGCAGTCTCCTTAGCAGATGTATTACACTTCCTAAGTCTCCTGCCAGTAAAATGCAGTCTTGGGTTAGCCTTCCCCAGAACATACTCTGTGTGTGACTTACAATTTAAGTTGTTCGTAATAATAATTCCTAGGTATTTACGACCTTTAGATTTTTCTGATTTTTTGTGTAACCGAAGTTTAACGGATTACGTTTAGCACTCATGTGGATGACCTCACACTTTCCGTTATTTAGGGTCAATTGCCAATTTTCGCACCATCCAGATACCTTCTCTAAATGGCTTTGCAATTTGTTTTGATCTTCTGATGACTTTATTAGCCGATAAACGACAGGGTCATCTGCAAACAATCAAAGACGGATGCTCAGATTGTCTCCCAAATCGTTTATAGAGATGAGGAACAGCAAAGGACCCTGGAGAACGCCAGGAATCACTTCTGTTTTACTCGATGACTTGCACCTCCAAACTCTGATAGGAAACTAATTGGTATACACTCTGGGCCAGAAGACATGCGTTTATTAAGTAATTCAAGTTGCTTCTCTACTCCAAGGATATCTACTTCGACGTTACTCATGTTGACACCTGATCTTGTTTCGAATTCTTGAATATTTACTTCGTGTTCCTTTGTGAAGGCATTTCGGATAACTGTGTTTAGTTGCTCTGTTTTGGCAGCACTGTCTTCGATAGTATCTCCATTGCTATCGCGCAGAGAAGGCATTGATTGTGTCTTGCCGCTAGCATACTTCACATACGAACAGAATCTCTCTGAATTTTCTGCCAGGTTTGGAGATAAAGTTTCGTTGTAGAAACTATTATAAGCATGTCGCATTGAAGTCAGCGCTAAATTTCCAGTCTCTTTAAAAGATCGCCAATGTTGGAGATTTTGTTTCCGTTTAAATTTGGCAGGTTTGTTTCGTTGTTTCTGCAACAGTGTTTTGACGCGTTTTAATCCTCGTTACTAGTTCAGGATTATTCCTTGTTAACAGGTAAAGCGCGGTTTTCACAACCTTTTACTATTCATGAAGTAACTGCTCGAAATAGTTGTCGGAGAAAGCGTTTAGCAAAATTTCGGATGATGTTTTATGCGTACCTCCGGAATTAAACATGTATTTTCACTAACATATCGAGGATAGATTAAAGGCACCACGAACTATATTTGTATGAGTCGGGTACGCGTTTGAAATTAAACTCAACTCGTCTTTGAACCTTTCACCTACTGTATCATCTGAATTGGGAGGTCGGTAAAAGGATCCAGTTATTATTTGATTCCGGTTGCCAAGAATGTCCTCTGTGCATACTAATTCGCAGGAACTGTCTACTTCAATTTCGGGACAACCTGCTTTGAGGTGAGCCACACGTTTCTTCAAGTCACGAGCTACGTATCGTCCCCTCTGGACCAAACCTGGGTGTTGCTCACAGTAGCCGGCAGTCTGTTGCTTTATCGCCACCGCCTGCGGCCGAACTGGTGCTCGCTGTCTCTGCGACGTTAACTCCCGGCTCTCGGCAGCTCTTAGGAACAGGAACTCGGGCGCAGCAAAAGACAGAGTACGTATCGCGCTGATTCTCTGCTCTGCCTGACCCTTCGTGGCTTCCAAACGCCCGGCAGCCGCTCTCTCAGCTCGGAACAGTAGCTCTACGCGTTCACTTTGGGACAGCCACGAACGTCGCCATAACCTTGCTCTCCTGTTCTTCGAGCACTCTGTTTAGCGGCAACTGCTCGCTTTCAGCTTCACAGACGCTTCTCGACGACCCTCGACGTTTTCGCTAACTCGATCACTATTTCATCCCGTAGCATCTTCTAAAGTCATTCGCTTTACTTTCCACGTTCCGTTCGAGCTTAAGATTCGCAGCTTCTAAGTCATCAAAAAACTTTTCATTCACTTTCCTCGGCTCATTAAATTTCTCTTCAGTCCCTTCGTGAGTTCACCAACCGGCACAGAGGTTGTTTGAGCATAGTGGAAAAAAAATTTGCATGCAGTTAATGCAATACTAAATCTAACCATAGTACATAACATCGTTAAATGAACCTGTATAATTAATCAATGGATTGTGAATTTGGCACATTAGTTCTACTCATTCCTCTCTCTGGGTACTTCGTTATCACTGTCTTTTTGTGCAGCATATAAAAATCAGGCTAATATATCAAAGAAAGAAGCCGTTAAGAGCATCGAGTTGAAAGTCTGGCAGCTATTTGGTGCGTTCTGAAGTAGTTAGAGGACACACGATTTGAGTTTTCATGAAACACATTTATTCAAAAATAGCCACAAAGAATTATGGGTGGACATTCTGTAGATATACTTAAGTTGTGCCTGAACACGAAATAAACTAATCTGATCTGGCAAGAAGAAATTACATAGCGCAATTTAACTATGCATACGTGAGGGAAAAGAGAGGAAAGGGAACAGAAACATATGACTTCAGTTATCCAATCAAGCTTCACACGAAAACGACGAAATTCAGAGGAACATTACCTGCATTGCGTGCATGCACTAACATCAAAGGGGTTTACACCGATTGAAACATCTTGTTACAGCAAATACACCACCTGAGAATTCACGCAAGCATCATGGAAAGAAGTCACCTGAGTTGCACATCCATCTGTTTCAAACAGATGTGAGTGAAAATCGCTAAATGTATAAATCAATGAGAGTACACCACTGTAAGAACGACTAGATCATGAATCACACCGAATTCATAATAAAACCATCAAGGCGGAAGGCCCCAATGATTCGAGAAACATATGGCCCCCATTAAACAAAGGCAGCTGCTACACGTTCCCACAAAACACGGAAATGCAGTAACGCAAATATTCACCCATCACTTATCAGTTAAAATAACACGGACCAACTATTGAGATTCAGTAATAGAGCGCAACGCTCACAGAATAAAGACAACTCGAGATCACAGCAGAAAATAGAACATGTGATAAACTACAATACATAAAAAGAAATATCGCACATACACGAAAACACAAGTTCTGTCATATTCACAAAGCTTTAAAGCACATTAACTCAGGCTAACCATATCCCGTAGAGCGCATTGACACCACAATAGTAGAAAGGAACAAAGCAAACTCCGGACACTGACAAAATCATAGACTCAAGCATTGCCTATCAAGAGCAATATAAAGCAAGAAGTAATCGAAACACTTCATTCAGGCCAAGAGCTTTTCCGAACGGCTCCACGCATGAAGACCGCGTTTGAAGCTACGACCTATCTCATCACTGGCAGGAGAGGGCTCACTTAAGAGCACAGCTACATCCACCGAGTTCAGTACGGTACCGCGCGACTGCTACGGTTGCAGGTTCGAATCCTGCCTCGGACATGGATGTGTGTGATGTCCTTAGGTTAGTTAGGTTTAAGTAGTTCTAAGTTCTTGGGGACTGATGACCTCAGATGTTACGTCCCATAGCGCTCAGAGCCATACATCCACCGACAGCCACCGCTCGGCTCGGAGCGCATGGAAAGCCCACACGGGAAACGGACAATACCAACTTGACAACCACGAAGCTGTCGAACAGCACCGATAGACCTCTTTGCCCACGTAAGAGGTACAAAATTGGTTATCCTGTGCTTCTAGCAGACGAAAAGCAGCTCAAGTACCAAACCCAAGACAAACCTGAAAAGACACATAAAAAGACCTGGTCTGACTTAACGTCAGATTATCACTGAAACTTCTCAGTCCTTCTGGGAGGGTTAGTAGAACCAACTGCAGACAAACAGAATCAAACAGGGCAACAGTCTTATGAAGCGACTCTACACAGACATTTCAACATATCATAAACACACTAATTATTATCCTTCATGCAGTGATTTTTGCGTTTTCTCCTGTGGAGTTACGGGGTACTTTTATTGATATGAGCGTCCACTGTCTACATCTATATCTACATGGGTAGACTGCAAATCACACTTAAGTGCCTGGCAGAGGGTTTATCGAACCACCTTCACAATAATTCTCTATTATTCCAATCTCGAACAGCGTGGTGGGATAACTAACACGTATATCTGTCAGTGCGTGCTCTTATTTCCCTTATTTTATTATGATGATCGTTTCTCCCTATGTAGGTCAGCGTTAACAAAATATTTTCACGTTCGGAGAAGAAAGTTAATGACTGAAATTCCGTGAGAAGATTCCGCCGCAACGAAAAACGCCTTCGTTTTGATGACGTCCTCCCCTAACTGTGTATCATGCAGTGACACTCTCTCCCCTATTCCATATTAATACAAAACGAGCAGCGCTTCTTTGAAGTTTCTCGATGTACTCCGTTAATTCCATCTGGTAACAATCCCACACCGCGCAGCAGTACTTCGAAAGGAGACGGACAAGCACAGTGTAGCTAGACTCATCAGTAGATCTGTTACATATTCTAACTGTTCCGCCAAAAAAACGCAGTCTTTGGTTTGTCTTCTCCGCATCATTTTCTCTCTCTTCTTTCCACTTAAGTAGTTCGTAACTGTAATTCTTAGGTATTAATTTAAAATTACGGCTTTTAGATTTGATTTATCGTGTAGCCGATGTTTAACGGATTTCTATTAGCACTCTTGCGGATAACCCCACACTTTTCTTAACTTTGCGCTAATTGCCAACTGCCAACTTTCGAACCATACAGATATCTTTACTAAATCGTTTTGCAACCGATTTCGATCTTCTAATGACTTTACTAGACATTACCTACAAACAGTGATCGTAGATGGCAACTACTCATGATCGCAACAGAGTTGCACTGGACACGGGGAGAAGAACATTTTTCCATAACACATCCGTCAGTAGTTCTCTTTGATGAACAGGATGTGCTTCACTTCAGCAACTGCTTCATTTCTGCACTACAATAGGGTGTCTCACGGAGACCTAGGAGCTATAAAGGGCTTGGAAAATCTCTGTCGGCTAGTCTCATAGTCTTTAAACCGGAGATGCTTATTTTGCTGTAATTGGTTTTGTGGAACCGAGAATTCATTAAGATCTTCTCTTGCAATGCTGCGTGGTGATTGCCCTTTAATCGCCTTAATGAGCTCCGGTCTTATTGCCAAAGGTAATTCAAACTGAGTTCGTGGATGTTATAAATGCATAAGATCCAAAGATAATGAGATGTAGATTGTTTACATAGGAAAGTATCACTTTGCTTATGTCACCGAGAAATACTGGCAATGAGTGTTGTGTATAGAGTGACTAACTTATACTTCTCCACAGTACTGCTTGTGAGTCAGGTAGATCTGTGGTACATCTACATCTACATCTACATCTACATGACTACTCTGCAATTCACATTTAAGTGCTTGGCAGAGGGTTCATCGAACCACAATCATACTATCTCTCTACTGTTCCACTCGCGAACAGCGAGCGGGAAAAACGAACACCTAAACCTTTCTGTTCGAGCTCTGATTTCTCTTATTTTATTTTGATGATCATTCCTACCTATGTAGGTTGGGCTCAACAAAATATTTTCGCATTCGGAAGAGAAAGTTGTTGACTGAAATTTCGTAAAAAGGTCTCGCCGCGACGAAAAACGTCTGTGCTGTAATGACTTCCATCCCAACTCGTGTATCATATCTGCCACACTCTCTCCCCTATAACGTGATAATACAAAACGAGCTGCCCTTTTTTGCACCCTTTCGATGTCCTCCGTCAATCCCACCTGGTAAGGATCCCACACCGCGCAGCAATATTCTAACAGAGGACGAACGAGTGTAGTGTAAGCTGTCTCTTTAGTGGACTTGTTGCATCTTCTAAGTGTCCTGCCAATGAAACGCAACCTTTGGCTCGCCTTCCCGACAATATTATCTATGTGGTCCTTCCAACTGAAGTTGTTCGTAATTTTAACACCCAGGTACTTAGTTGAATTGACAGCCTTGAGAATTGTACTATTTATCGAGTAATCGAATTCCAACGGATTTCTTTTGGAACTCATGTGGATCATCTCACACTTTTCGTTATTTAGCGTCAACTGCCACCTTACATACCATACAGCAATCTTTTCTAAATCGCTTTGCAACTGATACTGGTCTTCGGATGACCTTACTAGACGGTAAATTACAGCATCATCTGCGAACAGTCTAAGAGGACTGCTCAGATTGTCACCCAGGT
Organism: Schistocerca gregaria; assembly: GCF_023897955.1. NCBI lineage: Eukaryota > Metazoa > Arthropoda > Insecta > Orthoptera > Acrididae > Schistocerca > Schistocerca gregaria. The sequence goes on along the minus strand of NW_026061803.1, from coordinate 3,411,422 downwards.
CATTTATATAGATCAGGAACAGTAGAGGTCCCAGGACGCTTCCCTGGGGAACACCTGATATCACTTCAGTTTTACTCGATGATTTGCCGTCTATTACTACGAACTGCGACCTTCCTGACAGGAAATCACGAATCCAGTCGCACAACTGAGACGATACCCCATAGCTCCGCAGCTTGATTAGAAGTCGCTTTTGAGGAACGGTGTCAAAAGCTTTCCATAAATCTAGAAATACGGAATCAACTTGAGATCCCCTGTCGATAGCGGCCATTACTTCGTGCGAATAAAGAGCTAGCTGCGTTGCACAAGAGCGATGTTTTCTGAAGCCATGCTGATTACGTGTCAATAGATCGTTCCCTTCGAGGTGATTCATAATGTTTGAATACAGTATATGCTCCAAAACCCTACTGCAAACCGACGTCAATGATATAGATCTGTAGTTAAATGGATTACTCCTACTACCCTTCTTGAACACTGGTGCGACCTGCGCAATTTTCCAATCTGTAGGTACAGATCTATCGGTGAGCGAGCGGTTGTATATGAGTGCTAAGTAGGGAGCTATAGTATCAGCGTAATCTGAAAGGAACCTAATCGGTATACAATCTGGACCTGAAGACTTGCCCGTATCAAGCGATTAGAGTTGCTTTGCAACCCCTAAGGTATCTACTTCTAAGAGACTCATGCTAGCAGATGTTCGTGTTTCAAATTCTGGAATATCCCATTCGTCTTCCTTGGTGAAGGAATTTCGGAAAACTGCGTTCAATAACTCCGCTTTAGCGGCACAGTCGTCGATAACAGTACCATCGGCACTGCGCAGCGAAGGTATTGACTGCGTCTTGCGGCTTGTGTACTTTACATCGACCAGAATTTCTTCGGATTTTCTACCAAATTTCGAGACAAAGTTTCGTTGTGGAACCTATTAAAGGCATCTCGCATCGAAGTACGTGCCAAATTTCGCGCGTCTGTAAATATTAGACCACCTTCGGGATTTCGCGTTCTTCTGAACTTCGCATGATTTTTCCGTTGCCTCTGCAACAGCGTTCGGACCTTTTTTGTGTACCACGGGGGATCCGTTCCATCTCTTACCAATTTATGAGGTATAAATATCTCAATTGCTGTTGCTACTATATCTTTGAATTTGAGCCACATCTCGTCTACATTCGCATAGTCAGTTCGGAAGGAATGGAAATTGTCTGTTAGGAAGGCTTCTAGTGGCACTTTATCCGCTTTTTTAAATAAAATTATTTTGCGTTTGTTTCTGATGGATTTGGAAGAAATGGTATTGAGCCTAGCTACAATGACCTTGTGATCACTAATCCCTGTATCAGTCATGATGTTCTCTATCAGCTCTGGATTGTTTGTGGCTAAGAGGTCAAGTATGTTTTCGCAACCATTTACAATTCGCGTGGGTTCGTGGACTAACTGCTCGAAATAATTTTCGGAGAAAGCATTTAGGACAATCTCCGCAGACGTTTTCTGCCTACCACCGGTTTTGAACAAGTATTTTTGCCAACATACCAACTATAACCGTATGACTGGGGTATTTATTTGTTACGAGACTCAAACTTTCTCTGAACTGTTCTGCAACTGTATCATCGGAGTCTTGGGGTCGGTAGAAGGAGCCAGTTATTAACTTAATTCGGCTGTTAAGTATAACCTCCACAGACACCAATTCGCACGGAGTATCTACTTCGACTTCACTACAAGATAAACCACAACTGACAGACACAAACACTCCACCACCAATTCTGCCTGATCTATCTTTCCTGAATACCGTCTGAGACTTCGTAAAAATTTCTGCGGAACTTATTTCAGGCTTTAGCCAGCTTTCTGTACCTATAACGATATCAGCTTCTCTGCTTTCTATTAGCGCTTGAAGCTCAGGGACTTTTCCAGCGCAACTACAACAATTTACAACTATAATTCCGACTGTTCCTTGATCCAAGCACGTTCTGTATTTGCCAAGCACCCTTTGGCATTGCAGCCCATCCCGCACTTTCCCGAGGCCATCTAACCTAAAAAACCGCCCAGTCCACGCCACACAGCCACTGCTACCCATGTAGCCGCCAGATGAGTGTAGTGAACTCCTGACCTATTCAGCGGAACCCGAAACCCCACCAACCTATGGCGCAAGTCAAGGAATCTGCAGCCAATACGGTCGCCAAACCGTCTGAGCCTTTGATTCAGACCCTCCACCCGGCTCTGCACCAAAGGTCCGCAGTCGGTTCTGTCAACGATGCTGCAGATGGTGAGCTCTGCCTTCATCTCGTAAGCAAGACCGGCAGCCTTCACCAAATCAGATAGCCGCTGGAATCCAGAGAGAATTTCCTCAGATCCAAAACGACACACGTCATTAGTGCCGACATGTGCCACCACCTGCAGCTGGCTGCACCCTGTGCTCTTCATGGCATCCGGAAGGACCCTTTCCACATCAGGAATGACTCCTCCCGGAATGCACACGGAGTGCACACTGGATTTCTTCCCTTCCTCAGCCGCCGTATCCCTAAGGGGCCCCATTACGCGCCTAACATTGGATCTCCCAACTACCAGTAAGCCTACCCTCTGCGATTGCCCGGACCTTGAAGGCTGACAATGATCCTCTGAAATAGGGCAGGCAGCTGCATCTGGCTCAGCCAGAGACAGTGCCTGAAACCGGTTTGTCAGACACACCAGGGAGGCTTTCTGATCAGCCTCCGGGGACGCCTTTCGCTGCCTGCCAGGCCTTGGAACGACCTCCCAATCAACCACAGGCGAGGGCTCAGCGCCACTGCGGGCGGCAACCGGGGCAACCACAGCGGCAGACCAATAACTTAGGTTATCTGAACATGAGAGAAACTACAGATTAAGAAAGAAAAGTTAAACCTTTGCTAATTATCTGATAACAGAAAACTAATCGCTCAAATTATGTTGATTGTAAGATTTTACATTCTGTAAAGAATATCAAAAGGATGATCCACCTGGAAATACTTGAAATGACGAAACATATGACTCAGAATGCCATGTTAGTATTAAATGACAAAACTCAGTTTCCTTGGGTCTCTGAGTGGAGGACCATCCTGCAGGTGATGTGCTGTTCATTAGGTAGGTTTGTTGCAGATACTGCTCACCTCTCCAGAGGCATATTTTGTAGTGCTGTTCTACAAACACAGTAGCTTTGATTGGAAGCATCAATATATCGCTATGACATCACACAATCTGACGATGTATTTGGTATTTATGTATCACAGTGTGGTATTTGTTATACATAGAATATCTTTGGTTAGAAATTCTTTATTATGTATTAGACGAGACGTCACTATTTCTACCAATTTCTTCATTTCTAACACTATGACGTAACACACACACTAGTAATGGAGTGGTGGCTTAGCAGTGATCCGTAAATCGGAACCACGCTGGACTGTGATTGGCAGATAGAGTCACAATGGCGACGTGACGCCGGGAAAAGTGTGGTGGAAAATACGTAAAATTGTGGAAAATCTGGTAGCAATAAGAAAAAGAAAGAAAAATACATAAAACTGAGGAATACACAAAAAAATATGAAAATGGGTGAAAACTACAAAAAAATATGGAATAATGAGAGTACTTCCTGGATGCGGCATCCGCTGGTGCCTCTAATTATATAATACTGGTATTAACAAGTATAACTCAAGTGACATGACTTAATGTAATTCGTTACAAACAAATAGCCATTGGCTGATGCCCCCCCCCCCCCCCCCCCCCCGTGCTTTACAGCTCTGGAGTAGCCCCTCGCACTCAAGTGTCCCAGTTATAAAAGAGGGGAGGAGGTAATGCTTGATCCTCATTGCTTAGAGGGGAGAGTAAGTGAGCCGGTTGTCGTCACCTTTGTCACATGACAAAGTTGCCTCGATGACTACTCTGGGGACTTTAATCAATTCTCACTGGTTCTCGGGGAATAGGGAGGGGGGGGGGAGTTTTCCAAGCATTCCCAAGTTGGTAACCTGACACCTAATGTAAGATATTTGCAGATTCAACACACCTATCCTGCAGTCCTCCATTGCCTCAATAGACATCTCTGCTGGCCAACGTCCCGTACTGAACAGAAAGACTTGCTATGTGGGTCCCATTAAATAATGTAGACGGCATTAGCACATCTGCATCTTAGCAGGATGACCAACTGAAAATAGAATGTTTGCAGTGGTGCACATGTACATTTAGATTGGAGATCTGCATCTCAAGATTGCACATAGACCGAGTATTGGGGACTGAAGACGCCAAATAAACTGTTTCAGCGCAGTGGCTCCGGGGTAAACTGACCTTATGGCATCTTCCTCAACCGAATCAGTGCATGGCAGCTAGGAGAGAAGGAGCGCAACGTCAAACTGATAAATGGGCTCATACTGTCAAGTTCTTTGTAACTTGACATGATTATGTAATCACTGAAATAGCGTCACACATGCAGTAACCACTCACAGACAGCAAGTGCAGCTCTAGCAGTGGAGGGTGTACGCATAGCGTGTCAGGGGACGCGGAAAACGGTGCAGTCGTTGATAGGAAAAGGAGAAACTGAATTGGCGACCAAAAGGGCACGACAATTGTTTTTCGAGCCAGGGATGGAAGCGGCTAAGTTTAAAAATTGTTCGCTGTCACCGTGGCTGAAGCATGAAGTCAACGGTAAGACGGCGCTAACCAAACCTGGCGCCAGTGGAAGTGTAGTGCAGCGCGCCCCACAGATGACAGGAGTGAATGATGGCTGTGGAGACGTGTACGGCCGAAGAGACGAGCAGCTGTTGAGCAGCTGGCCGCCCATCTTAGCCGAGGGGCTGCCGACTGCGTCTCCTCAGCGGCCGTTCACCACACGATGCTGTGTCTGAACCTCTACAGCAGGCGCCCGCTTCAGGTCAGCATGCTGACCGCTGTTCGTCGTCGACAGAGGCTGGAATTCGCAGCCCAGTACCGTAATTGGACGTCCACCCAGTGGCAACAGATGGCCTCATCACGTGGTTCCCGTTTTTATGGTCCACTAGACTGACAGCTGCTGGCGTTTATGGCTAGAAACATCTAAAAGAAAACACCCGGCAACAGTCGTCAGAAGAGTCCAGGCCAGAGGCGGGAGCGTTGTGGTATTGGGAACGTTTTCATGGCAAACCCTGAACAGTTTTGTGAACGAAACGGCATTCGTCATCTAACAAGTGCTCCGTTTCACCCGCAGACCAGCGGACAAGCAGATCGCTTCATACGGACTTGCAAACAACAGTGGCCAAGCTTCTCACCACCTACACATTTACTATAATACAGAATAAAATCTGATTAATAGTTTAAATTAAAAACCTCGGAATGGTGTTTTATTGTAAAATTATTAAGATTCTAATTCGGAACAGGCGCTGCAACTCTTTTCCGCCTCCTATCGCTCACACCCACGAGACGGACCATCACTGCCGGAACTTCTGCACGGCCGCAGCCATAGGTCAGTGCTTCAGTTGCTACACCCACCACAGCACCCGGTGCCGCGAATGGGCCGCAGGTACCGCTTCGTGCCGCGTAATCTTGTTTTTTTTTTTTGTACTATTTATGGCAACAGTGAGCGCTGGTGCAAGAGGCGTGGTTCAGGAACGCATTGGCTCTTTACATATTTGATTGCAGCTTCGAATGGTTTGCACCGTCGCCATCAGAACCAAATTCGTGCGTGTCATCTCTCCACCATTCTGCTGCTTTTCTTCCCCCATGTTCACTGCCTCACAGGGGCGCACGGCCTTCGCAGATGCCCGCTGGTGCCACCAAGAAACAGATGGACGATACGCCCTCGCCCTACCGTACCCGCTCGCCGACCCAATGGAGGTGGACATGGCATCAGCATCGCCGTCGCCCTCGTCGCCCCAGGACACGCCCTTAGGCCTGGATGTGCGGCCTGGCAGCAGTTTTCTGGAGTGCGTTGCTGTTGCCTCACAAGCCAGAAGGCAGGGTACAGCCAGAAGCACGCCATTCTCCACAGCTACGGCTCCTCGCTCATCTCTACGTCCAGCATCCTGCCTCCCTCCCCATTGTCATTAACTGCCTCACTACACGGCAACGGTGCGCCATTTCGGGGGGAGGGGGGGGGAGGTAATGTGCTGGCATAAGCTCTTGCCAGCACAGCAGGTGACACAGAGGTTGTGAGAAGATTGATTGTAGTCACCGGAGCAAGCGAGCCTATCGGGAGAGAGGCCAAAGACGCACTCGCAAACAATGTGCCGCCAGCGCCCTCTCGACCTCCAGTATTTAGATCGCCGCCGCAGATTTGGGGTGGAGAGGGGGGTAGTCAGCAGGCGTCCAGTGAGTCAACGAACTGAGTCATCAGTCACAGCCTAATGGGAGTCGAAATCGCAGTTAGCTCAGCCTCTAGCTCACAGTCAGTACCTAGCCATCAGAATAGTGTGCATAGTCCAGGTCTTGTGTGAAGTAAAAGTCGGCCATCTTAAGTAACTTCTTGTTCTTATAAGTAAAGAACCCTGTTAATACACCCATGCACCTTTTGTTATAGAAGAGGATACTGGGCACCAAACAACATGCTCTCCTTGCTTCCCACAGTACAAGTCTACAGTGACAACAAGACGACACAAAATTCCTTGAATGATCTTGTCATTCTGGAAGCCACAGTGGATCAACACAAATATGCGTCGATGTCAACCTCTACATGCAGTTTGTTTTTCCTAAGCGCGATGGCATCTACCAGCAGGACAATGCAACGAGTCACACAGCTCACAGTGTACGAGTGGTTTCAAAGAGTGGCTGGATGGGGCTGCTCGTTCCATGCTTGCTCAGCTGAGACAAGTAGCCAGGCTGGCCACGGCTGTAGACTTGGCACGGCTCCACATCCCTGCCGGTACCTTCCAGAACCTCAGCGACTCTCTTCCCACGCGTCTCCCAGCACTCTTAGCCGCAAAGTCATCCGACAGATGGTCATATTAATGTGAGTGCACATTGGAAGTCACAGGCAGCACTGCAGCCCTGCACGCCTTAGAGCTGAAGAGTGGGAAGCAATCAGGGCGCCATGGTTCTCAGACACTTTGTACCTCCTGTAAACCTCCAGAGGCAAAGAAGTAAGGAAGGCTGCATAGCACTGGCGTAACGGGATATTAAGGTTTGTGTTGGGATAGCAACATTCTAACGAAATACGACACAATTAAATAAGAAACACCTCGAATATGTCGCTCTTGAATATCATAAGAATTCTCTTCATTATTAAGTACCGTACAAAGAATTTATTACCATTAACGTATTCACTGGTATTGAAATGCATAGTGTAAAGGCATTGGCCATGTATGTGTGTAATGTCCTTAGAACTACTTAAAACCAACTAACCCAAGTTCTAAGGGACTGATGACCTCAGATGTTAAGTCCCACAGTGCTCAGAGCCATTTCGTAGAGGCCTGTAAGCGTAAAATCGTTAGTTCGAATTTCACTATTAGCATTCACTTTTACTTTTATTTAAATACCGAATTTATGATAATATGGAAACGTTTCTTATCAAGTATCGAATCACATTTTTTAATAAAAATAACGTACTTTTTAAAATTTATTGGGTACAAAAATGCGAAACATCAGATACAAAATAAACCCTATTTTCATTTCTAGAGATTGAACTGCGTTGTTGATGTACAACTTTCTTATTTAATAAACGAGTTTCGCCTCTCTATATCAAATTTTTACGCGGTCAGTAATTCGAAATGGAGAGATTTTATTATCATTAAAGACTATGAGATAATGTCAGTTAATAACATTTTCATTTGTTAATAAATGTGAAACATAAATACTAAAAATAGACATTGCTACTAGCAAGATTCGAATCACAGCTACGCTCCTTTTTACTTTTCCCATTTAGCTCCGTCTTACGCTCACCATAAAAGAATTCCTAAGTTGATGGAGGCTTGTAGCTCGTAACGGTATTTTCCTCACAGGATTCGACCTGATTCCTCTTCCAGAATGCTTAAGTAACCCTCTCAAAACTATAACCTGGTCTTTGTACAAGGTGAGCTACTTCGTGAAAAGCAGAGAAACAACTTCTTCATGCAAAAGAATGGAATAAACTGTGAAGTAACACTCCTCTTCGCAAAATTGTTAAACATCGTCACGCGAAGAAAGGAAGTTATAACAAATTACTCTGGAAGACAACAAGAAAAAGGCTCCTCTTCACAGGAAAAACAAGCAATAACAACTCTTCTTAAAAAAACAATCAAAATACATGTACATCGGCCATTAATCTATTTTACTGGGAGAAATTTCTAGAAAATTGCAGGAAAATTATTTCTATTTCTGTTGTAAGTTGGTTATTAAAACTACTGTTGCATATTTAAGTAGTCACTAACGCCCGTTGTGTCTCTCGTTGAAGTGAGTATGTAAGGGACAATGTGAGTCACGTACCACACGCAAATGTTATGTTAGAACTGCCAATCCGATGGTAATATACACTGAAAAGCCAAAGAAACTGGTACACCTGCCTAATATCGTGTAGGTCCCCCACGAACACACAAGTGCCGCAACACGACGTGGCATGGACTCGACTAACGTCTGAAGTAATGCCGTACAGAACTGACGCTGTGAATCCTGCAGGGCTGTCCATAAATCCATAAGAATACGAGGGGGTGGAGATCTCTTCTGAACAGCACGTTGCAAGGCATCCCAGATATGCTCAATAATTTTCGTGGCTGCGCACCTTGGTGGCCAACGTAAGTGTTTAAATTCAGAAAAGTGTTCCTGGAGCCACTCTGAGGCAATTCTGGACGTGTAGGGTGTCGCACTGTCCTGCTGAAATTGCCCACGTCCGTCGGAAAGCACAATGAAAGTGAACGGATGCAGGTGATCAGACAGGATGCTTAGGAACGTGTCAGAGTAGTATCTAGACGTATCAGGGGTCCCATATCATTCCAACTGCATTGAAATTTGCAGCAATTTTCGGAAGGACTGCACTTCTGTCACATTGAACGATTCTCTTCGGTCGTCGTTGGTCCCGTTCTTGCCGAATATTTTTCCGGCCACAGCGATGTCGGGAATTATATGTTTTGCCGGATTTCTGATATTCACGGTACCCTCGTGAAATCCTCGTACGGGAAAATCCCCAATTCTTCGCTACCTCGGAGATGCTGTGTCCCATCGCTCGTGCGTGGACAGTAACATCCCGTTCAAACTCACAATCATGACCTATTGTAGCAGCCTTGACAGGTCTAACGACTGCGCGAAACACTTGTCTTACGTAGGCGTTGCCGACCGCAGCGCCGTATTCTCCCTGTTTACATACCTCTCTGTTTGAATACGCATGCCTATACCAGTTTCTTTGGTGCTTCAGTCTATTTTCTAGCGGTATGGTTGAAGGCGCCGTGTGCGTGACACGGGCCAATCATTTCGCTGCACACTCACTTGCGGAGGAATATATTAAGAAGATAACTATAAGAGTTCTGTGAAGGTTACAGAACTTCCGAGTATATTAAGCAAAGGCGATATTTCAACCTTTTTTGAGAACTGTGTCGTACTATACGTACGCAAGGAAGTACACGTGCGACACTGACCTTGAACTGCGGTAGGTATGAAGGAAGTGGCAGAGGGCAATTCAGCAAGGTCCTCTCGTCTGCCTCAGAGCAGGTTACAGCAACGGAGCGTATCCGGTATCGGGACATCATTGTCGTTTCTTTCGTGTCAGAAGCGCTACTTGAAATTTCTCTATAGAGCGTAAGAACACGTTTGCAGGAAATTGTTGGTCCACTTTATTAGTTTTGATGCAATTTTTGTGATGGCGTAGTGGCGCTATCGCAGGTCAAAAACGACACACTCAGAAAATGTTCGTTAAAAAAAATTGTTAGTAATGCGAGCAATATCGTTTCTTTTTTGCGAGTTAGTAGTATATCGGTCAAATATAGTAATGGAAATCCTAATCACTTACAGTCTTGACCAGTAACCCTCGCAATACTCGCATTACCAGGGGGGGGGGGGGGGTACTTTGTACCCACCTTTTGAAAATATTGAAATGTACTCGGGTACTTTATTTTCTTAAGTTTTGTAAAAAATGTTTGTTGTCTTTGATGAAATCTTCTTACAGATTTTATGATTGTTTTACATTTTTCGTTTAAGATTAATCCGAAATTTTAAGTTGAAGGGAGGTGGTCATAATGTCTTACCCCCTTGGTAGTAGATGAGACTTCCCACAATGTTTGTCTTACTCCACAAATAACAGCATTATATGACCTTAGAACACATGGAAATTATATTTCTCTGGACTGATAGCAACAATAGTCCCAACAATGATTCATTTCCCTTTGTTTCTTTATTGTTTCCTGTTCAGTGGCACTTAGTTCAGTCTTAATACAACTGTGCTTCAAAACTTGTCGACATTCACTTACTGATGGAGAAATACCACAGATTTTGGAAGAAGCTACGGCTTCTCAAATGGAATCTGATCAAACTGAAGCTGTAGTGAGTGGACCTGAAGAGGATTGTGTTGTGCGCTAGGATGTGGACAGTGATAGAGCACTTACAAAGCTGATGATGAACTCTGGGTACCTGAAACTGATGACGTCGCAGTTTGCGAGGTTAGTGACAAGGATATTACAAGCACTGGAAAAATTTACACCTCCAAACCACCTCAAATTAGAAGACGAGTAGCAGAAAACACAGTGAAAGAAAGAGAAGGCATAAGAGACGAAGGTAAACTAGGAACAATAACAGACATATTTGAAGAGTTTTTGATCCAGAAATTGTCAACATCATAATAAAGCATACCAATCAAGAAGCATTGAGGCAGAAAATACCCAAGACAGACAGACAGACAGACAGACCTGCGTTCATAGCGTATATAGGACTATTTATTATAATGGGGAAGGAAAACGACAGTAAGTCATCATTTATAGATTTATGGTTCTATACTTAAGGAATGTTTGTTTATACTGCTACAAGTCGTACCAGATTCGAGCAGCTTACTAAAGTAATAAGATTTGATCACAGAGAGTCACGAAGCGATCGCAATAAACGTGATAAGTTTGCTGCAATACAAGAAGTTTTTGATAAAAAGAATGAATTTTGTGCAAAATATTATTCTGTTGGGATTCACACTGTTATTGATAAAAAGTTTCCATTGTTCCGTGGCAGGTGTCCCGTCAAGGTCTTCGTGAAGGAAAAGCATGGTAAATACGGTGTACTTACACGCATGCTCACAGACGCTAAAACCAGATATGTTATCTGCACGGAGCCTTATGCTGGGAAAAGAAATAATGGTACACAGCACTCAAATTCCGCTGCAGCTGTGGTCAAACGCCTGAAAGTTCCTATACATAATTCAGTGAGAAAGGTCACCACATATAGATATTACACTTCAATTGATTTGGCCGAAGATCTATAGAGGAATCACAAGCTGACTCTCGTGGGAACATTACAAGCTAATTGGAAACACATACCTCAAGAACTGAGAGACATCTCAAGACGAGAATTACATATTAGTGTTGGAAATATTCCAATCACAATTGTATCCCCCGTAAAAAACCCAAAAGAAATCTGCTATTTCTATCATCTGATCATAAATTTATACTATAATGAGACTAAAGGTGGCGTTGACATGATAGATCAAATGGTGAGGAAATATTCAACTAAGAGGGCTACAAGAAGGTGGGCGCTATCTCTTTTCTGTACTCTTGTGTACATAGCAGTGGTGAATAGGTCTACACTATTTTTGTTGAACATGCCGGACTGGGATAAGAAGAACCTAGTAAGTGACGACTTATTCTTCAAGAACTTGGACTACAGCTCGCGAAACCATACACTGAAGAAAGGGCTAAAATATTTCTGGACTGCCAAAGCCTGTAGTTTCAAGAATGGAGGGTATTCTCAGAGGAAAATCCAGCAGGACTACGGTGCAAAGGAAGCTCATGGAGGTAAAGGTAGATGTCTTTTGTGTGTTAGTGAAAGCCTTTCAAAAGCAGAAAAGTACAACAAAGTGAACAAAACAATAATAGTCTGCCACAATTGTAAGAGGTACATATGTGCAAAACAGCAAAAAACTGTTGTATGTTCCAAGCCCAAGAAAGTCGTGAATAATTACTCTCACGACACTATGTTATGTACATAACATATATTTCTATATTACCTCAGGTATTTGTAACTATTTTAATTATAGTAAAGTGCACTTCAATAGTATTATAACGACTTTTACTACTAATTTTTCTCAAGATAGACTTACTTAACTTAGAAGTGAAGTAAGTGAAAGGTTAAAACTGTTTTCAAAAATGCATTTTATAAGACATATTGAGGTACTGGATCCTGACTATGTTCAATAGATCTTTCAAAAGTATGCTATTAACGCAATTTAAAAACAATTAATGAAACGTTTTTATTTTATAAATTCTTTACGGTGGGTACAAAGTAGCCCCCCCGCCCCCCTCTCTTTGGTAATACACGTTACTGAAAATGGCTTGGTATTGCGAGTGTTAAAACTGCACTGGAAGGACAGTAAATAACTAAATCTTCTCACTGTGTACTTCACACAAATTATATACATGTTTGTATGTATATGTGTATGTATGTATGTTCGTTAAACACACCTGCCTAAACCACAGGACGAATTTCAACCAAACTTGGTGCACGTATCATTTACTGAGTGGAAAGGAGCACTGTGGTGGTAAGGACCACAAGGGGTGGGGGTGGGGGATGGGAGTGCAAAACCAGCGCAGCCCACGAGCGAGAACACCCACTCTTCAGTCATCCAGCATTTGTAGCTCAGATCACTTACAGACTTGCAATAAACTTGACACATAATTTCAAATCTTTACGAAACTTTTTCTCTCTCATAACACCAAAAAATAATGAAAACAAAAAAAAAATGTCGCTTACTACAGTGTTGCTGTTCACTTGGCAAGTGACGTTTTAATTAATTGGGTATTTGTTGCTAACGTTTTCGTGGCAAATTTTTTATGCAGACAGTATTCGCCTATAGCTCTGAATGTAGCAGAAAATTACATCGTGGAACGACATTTACACTCCTGGAAATTGAAATAAGAATACCGTGAATTCATTGTCCCAGGAAGGGGAAACTTTATTGACACATTCCTGGGCTCAGATACATTACATGATCACACTGACAGAACCACAGGCACATCGACATAGGCAACAGAGCATGCACAATGTCGGCACCAGTACAGTGTATATCCACCTTTCGCAGCAATGCAGGCTGCTATTCTCCCATGGAGACGATCGTAGAGATGCTGGATGTAGTCCTGTGGAACGGCTTGCCATGCCATTTCCACCTGGCGCCTCAGTTGGACCAGCGTTCGTGCTGGACGTGCAGACCGCGTGAGACGACGCTTAATCCAGTCCCAAACATGCTCAATGGGGGACAGATCCGGAGATCTTGCTGGCCAGGGTAGTTCACTTACACTTTCTAGAGTACGTTGGGTCGATCGGGATACATGCGGACTTGCATTGTCCTGTTGGAACAGCAAGTTCCCTTGCTGGTCTAGGAATGGCAGAACGATGGGTTCGATGACGGTTTGGATGTACTGTGCAATATTCAGTGTCCCCTCGACGATCACTAGAGGTGTACGGCCAGTGTAGGAGATCGCTCCCTACACCATGATGCCGGCTGTTGGCCCTGTGTGCCTCGGTCGTATGCAGTCCTGATTGTGGCGCTCACCTGCACGGCACCAAACACGCATACGACCATCATTGGCGCCAAGGCAGAAGCGACTCTCATCGCTGAAGACGACACGTCTCCATTCGTCCCTCCATTCACGCCTGTCGTGACACCACTGGAGGCGGGCTGCACGATGTTGGGGCGTGAGCGGAAGACGGCCTAAAAGTGTGCGGGACCGTAGCCCAGCTTCGTGGAGACGGTTGCGAATGGTCCTCGCCGATACCCCAGGAGCAACAGTGTCCCTAATTTGCTTGGAAGTGGCGGTGCGGTCCCCTACGGCACTGCGTAGGATCCTACGGTCTTGGCGTGCATCCGTGCGTCGCTGCGGTCCGGTCCCATGTCGACGGGCACGTGCACCTTCCGCCGACCACTGGCAACAACATCGATGTACCGTGGAGACCTCACGCCCCACGTGTTGAGCAATTCGGCGGTACGTCCACCCGGCCTCCCGCATGCCCACTATACGCCCTCGCCCAAAGTCCGTCAGCTGCACATACGGTTCACGTCCACGCTGTCGCGGCATGCTACCAGTGTTAAAGACTGCGAAGGAGCTCCGTATGCCACGGCAAAATGGCTGACACTGACGGCGGCGGTGCACAAATGCTGCGCAGCTAGCGCCATTCGACGGCTAACACCGCGGTTCCTGGTGTGTCCGCTGTGCCGTGCGTGTGATCATTGCTTGTACAGCCCTCTCGCAGTGTCCGGAGCATGTATGGTGGCGACAAGACTTCATAAACACTGACTGCGTGGAAAACTACCATATCATGTAAGACGTTTAAATCTATTACTTAGTTGCTACTTATTCTATTCGCAACATTTTTTACAGACAATATCCACATTTGTCGCTGAATGTACCTACAATATATAATTCTACAACTCATCTCAGTATTTGACATGTCTCCTGAACCATGAGTGAAAAACGTTCAGATTATGCATGACGTTTTAATTTATCACTTATTTGAAACCAACTCTAGTCGCAAACATCATCCATATATGCCGCTCAACGTACCTACAAAAATATATAATTTTATAACAAATAGTTCAAGAGATATTACGTCATAAACAGTGAGATGCGCGAGAAACTGTCAGATGATGTGTGACGTTTTAATTTATTACCTCTTTACTGCCAACTGTGTTCACAACGCATTTCGCAGATAGTGGCCACGTATACTGCTGGATCTACCTGGAAAATTATCTTTTTGTACAACACATATTTCAGGATATACGACGTCATAAACATTTAGCTATATGAAAACACAACAGCAGGGTGAAAATTCGCTAGGCATACAGGTGAAATATGTATACAAATATGATCGAAATTTGTCTGAAATTAGGTGACGTGTACGTATACGAGCAAACTAGCGGTAAAATTCTCATCCTAATCCTTGGAACGACTTCAGTCATATTTGGCACACATATTAGTCGCTGTCTAGAATGAAGAGCTAAAAACCACCAGCTTCCTGCTGGGGTGAGCGTGATAGCGCGGAGAGGGACGAGGGGAGGAGGAGGAGGAGGAGGACATGGACAGCAGAAGAGAGGAAATGGACAGAGAGAGGGGAGAGGACGAGATGGCAAGAGACAGGGGAGGTGTGGAGGCCGTGGATAAAGGAGGGACGGGAGAGAAGAGTGGATAAAGAGAGAGAGAGGATGGCTAGAGAAAGGGGGGAAGAAGGTGGACAGAGTGAAGCGGGAGGAAGAGATGGAAGACTAGAAGAAATAAATACTTGCTCAATGCCTGGTTTCTCTTCTAGTTAGAGTACTTAATTTTTTGTTCATTCAGGCTTCGAAAATTAATAGACAGTGAAGCTACATCAGGCAGTGACAAGCGGCAGCACATCGAGTCGAACTAAGCTCGTGTGACAGACAGGGGTGCCGCGAGGCATTCCACGCTGATACGACTCTGTATCGTACTGAATGGAGGGTGGTGATCCGCCACACAGAATGCCAAAATATCACAAGAGTAGCGACTATGTTAAGGTACGGTCGCAGAGACCGACACTAGCGCTCCAAATGGCCTGGCGGTGAACATTGAATTCGGGGAAATATGACGTGATAATCTGTATTCTTGCTCTGCAAAATGCGAGTACTATATGATAATATTTTTCATTTATATGAGTGGGTCTGGTGCCAAAGTGCATTTATTTTAAAACCCAATAATGCAATTTCTACCGTTTGGCTGTAATCGAGTTGAAATTATGTTCCCGATTAAGACATCTCTACCACGCGACCGCTACGGTGGCAGGTTCGAATCCTGCCTCGGGCATGGATGTGTGTGATGGCCTTAGGTTGGTTAGGTTTAAGTAGTTTTAGGAGACTGGTGACCTCAGATGTTAAGTCCCATAGTGCTCACAGCCATTCAAACCACTTGAGGACCTCTCTATGTGTATTGCAGTCTTTGAATTGCATTGCAAATACGTTGCTCGTATTCTGTTTAATTTTTGCTGACATCCGTATTATAGGGTGAACTAAATGCTTCTGTATTTGTTTTTGTTGCATGCTAAAGGACGCTGGTTTTGTATCGCGGTGTTCTGCAGACTCACGTATTTTTGTTACAGCTTAAGAACCTCGATTGAAATCCATTGTTAGTGTACTCTTCGTATCCTTTGTTATTTTTGTTCCCATTCGTTTTTCGTACTCCACCAAAATTTTCATTGACTTCTGCTAAAATGCACTATCTGCACTGCCTGTTAATAACGTGTGAAAACATTTGCTAGTTACTGAGACTACGAAACAGACATCTACACCTACATCGACACTCTTCGAGCCATTGCGAAACGCATGGCATCCAGTGACGAGAAGCAACAGCACTCAATGCAGAATTAGATACAAGTTCCGCAACAGATGTAATAATGTGGAATAGCAATACTGTCGACACCCGATAAGATGGAGTTCTTCATTAAAAGCGTGAAAGTACAGGACACGTATGTAAACAGATATAAAGTGTTGTGTTGGCAGAAGAGCCAACACCGTGTTACAAGAGGAGGCCGAAATGCACGCGTTTTAGCTCACGCAGGCTGGCGTGAGGAGGAAAGAACTATACGTCAGATCTGGAACATGACAAGGAATTAGAATTCAGAAAGCGGACGTAATTATTTTGATACTTAACTTTAATCCATTAATGATGAACGTCGCTCTTGACGGTACATGATTCACAATATTATCTGTTCAGAATACATTCATATTAACTGAATATGGCGCCTTGCTAAGTCGTACCAAATGACGTAGCTGAAGGCTATGCTAAACTGTCGCCTCTGCAAATGAGAGCGTATGTAGACAGTGAACCATCGCTAGCAAAGTCGGCTGTACAACTGGGGCGAGTGCTAGGGAGTCTCTAGACTATACCTGCCGTGTGGCGGCGCTCGGTAAGCAATCACTGATAGTGGCGACACGCGGGTCCGACGTATACTACCGGACCGCGGCCGATTTAAAGGCTACCACCTAGCAAGTGTGGTGTCTGGCGGTGCCACCACATAAAGTATAATAAAAGCAGCGTTCTTAACAATTGTCTAAATCGCGTAGTTAACACACAGATTCGTAAGTGTTAACAAAAATCATAAATCTCAGAACATCATGTGAAGAAACCAACTTCTGTTTTATATGAACAACAACCAAATATGGACCCATTTACCCGACCCAGTATTACTGATGTCAACAGAGCTCAATCAGAATATGAGCAACATACTTACAACGTAACTCAAAGAGTGCAAAGCACACAATAAGGAATGAGAAGCACAATGATTTGAAACGAGCTTCTGTTAAGTTCCGTTCACTACGGAACGAAAACAAACACAGAACCTAAAGATCATCCAATAAGAAAGCGACATGATGCATTAATAAACTTGCAGCACTGCAAGTGGCCTGACAGCGAACCGAAGTCGTGTTACGTGTAGCCCCTACACGGGTTTCACCCCCTGTTGTGGCTGTCTCTGCACAGTTCGTAGCCAGTGTTTCTGGTGTCTGTTTAAAGCAACAGTCTGGAACGCTCTGTATCGACGCAAAGAGGATTATATACTGAGCGTGGTGGCGCAGTGGTTACCACACTGGACTCTAGTTAGGGAGAACGACGGTTCAAACCCATTCCGCCATCCTGATTTAGGTTTTCGGTGATTTCCCCAAATCGCTTCAGGCAAATGCCGGGATGGTTCCTCTGAAAGGGCATAGCCACCTTCCTTCCCCATCCTTCCATAATGTGAGGGACCGATGACCTTGCTGTTTGGTGCCCTCCAACAATTCAACCAACCAACAGTGGATTACATGTACCGAAATCGTGGCCAAAATTATTTTTGATAGTTTCAAACCTTTAAAGCACTCCCTTTCACTACTAGGTTAACTGTAGTTGTGAATACCCCTAAACTACTCCACTGCCGTCCATAGAGATTGGCCTGGGATGACTCGGCATGCATTTGTTAGTTTGTCTGCCTGTCTTTCAGTTTGTACCATGCCACTTTCCACTAGTTCTTAACCTTTTGTACTTGAAAATTTCAAAGTTGATTCGTGTGATACCCTTAATTTGCTGTACCGATTTTACTGGTGACGTGATGACAGGACTGCTTCTACTAGGGCACCGAATTGCTCGTCACGTGTGTGATTGTTCCATATGTAGTTAGTTTGCCATACTTTTCTCGCAATTTTTAAATGCGCCTTCAAACTAATTATAGCTATGTACTGTGTTATATATGTGCGTATTGAGAAGTGCATGTTAGTATGTTTAATCTAGGTTGGTTCTGCTACGTTCACTTGTCTAATGTTACCGATCACAGCAGGTGATTGTCCCAGGCCTCTCGCAAAGTTCTTTTCAATTGCACGTTGGTTTATTGTCTTACTTCTCGCAGTTCACAGCCTGATGCGATAGATGGTGCTGCATGCAGCGCTCGATTGCAAGCAAAATCTATCTACGTAGGGGGGCAACACATCTGTATGCTACACCGTGACGTAATCCAGCAAATCAGATGCCTTCCTATGAGTATGAAAGAGGGAACCTTGCCAGTTCACGACAGTCAGTTTTAGTCCCTGACGACGATGGTGGAGGGTATCATCGAAAGCGTGGAATTTTCTGAAAATTTGACGAGGCAAGTGAACCGAGAACCTTTCATGTACTTGCTACAATAGTTGACCAAACGTCCATTTTTGCCATTTTGGCCATAATTTCGGTAAATATACTCCGGTGTGCGGCACAGGTCAGCACAGCATGGGCACCATGCGATGTTGGTGTAATGTGTTGAAAGATAATGTCACGAAGATCTCTGAGAAGGGTCATAGCCACCGTCCTTAAGGCGCCAGAAATGTGATAGGTACAGTGCAAATTACCATCTGTGTGGACAAGACGCGATCATCTTATTTACCCAGTGGTACCCCATACCAACAATTCAGATGATGAGCCCATGAGAAGATGACGAAAGCAGTCTGGCAACGTTCGTCCTCCTCAGAGCTTGCATGCATGGATACGTCCAATGTGATGTTGTACACAGGACTGGGACTTGTTTGCAAAGACGACATAGTGCCACTTTGGTATGTCCAGTCTCCTTGTTGGGAGTTCCACTGTCGACCGCCTCGGTCTCCTGCCGCGTCGATGTGGGCTTCGACAACAGTTGTCGCTGGACGTCGCCGCACTGTCCGTGAGGGCGCTCTTCTGGCCACCAGTGAGCTCGCTGCGTTCCATGACACAGGGAACCTGGTGTGTCTGTGTGGTCCTGCACAGCCAACCAAACAGCACGTCGAGCCTCTCAGGCGCTAGTCACGTAGGGCCATTAACAGCCTACGTGACCCTCGCGAACCGATAGGCACCGTATTCACGTGACAGCGCGAGCAGCGTAACGACAAACTGCAGTCTCGGACTTTGGTACGTGCTGGTAGACGTTTCCCCTTCGTACACAAGGTGTCACACAGTCTTCCCACAAACAAACAACACTCAAATGCGATTTCTGAACGACAAACCCGCTGTAAAATCTTTACTTACATACAGAGCAAAGTGGCAGCTGTGGAAAATCACTGGTCCACATCTACCCTATACCTTGCAAGCCGTGTAATATGCTGTGGCAGATGGTGGAATCCGTGCTGGATACAGTGGCCGATGCGCAGGGAACAGTTACTGAGCGATTTCATTTGTTTCTTTAGGCGGGGCCGACCTTGTCTGGCCACTTCCAGCCGGCTGGCGAAACACTGCGATGGCAGAAGCGAGCCACACGCCCTGCGTTCTTCCTCAAACGATTTTACAGATACTATTCCGTAAAAAAAAAAAAAATCTTTTTTCCCTACTTATAGCTTTATATGCCAGCTTCGTGTGACGTGCCCATCATTTCGTTAATGGTGACAGTTATTATGGTACTTCGATTTAAGTAAGACACTGCATGAAATACGAAAAAGCTTAAAATAGAAAATAGGGGTTGCTAAGATTTTGCGTTTGGTACACATTACATAATATGTTGCCGCGTATAAAATTCAGCTGAGGTAATGAATTTTTCTTTAGACTTTGGTGGAAGTCTCAGTCACCAATGACGGAAAAATTAATCTGATGTAGCGCACATATCTGCAAACGTCCGAGCCAGCGAAAAAGCCAGAATGAGATATTCTCAACATTCCTCACATCTCAAACGGTTTGCGATATGGAAACAAGATTTTCGCAAATGACAGCACGCAAAGAGAAGAGTGCTTTGCCGTATGGTTAACATGCAAAACTTAATTATTGACCGCATTATACGATGAAACAATGTAATTATTAAGGGGCATCGATAGCTGGTGAAACGAGACATACTGTGGGATATAGTACAACGTAAGTGAAGACATTACAAGCTCATTTTTGAATCGGCGATGTGCTTTTTCATAAAAGTTTCCTCCCTATTTTTCCTCAGTTTCTCACTTAAAAAACTTCATAACCACTGTCCATTTTCAATTTCTCGCGGCGTAATGAACAGTCCATTAAATTTTGGGCACGCAGCCGCGCAAATAAAATTTCCTCCGCTGATATTTCGGCCGCGTATCGTCCGGCCATCCTCAGAGTGAGTCATAAGACTGACGACAAGATGCCAAGCGCGGCCTTAGATGCTCCACCGCGGCGGTACTGCGCATGCGAGTGAGAGATGTTGGTCGGCGGCAAAGAAATACGCTTATACATGCACCGCCTGTGGCGAAGGCGTACAGACATTTGATTCGCTTATCGATGTATGATCGGCGGCGGTGACACCGTGACGACTTCTCTGCAGTTCAATTACCCCAAGAGCCGGATGCCATGCTTTGTCCAAATTAAAACCATTATCTCTGTTAATAAAATTATTAGCTGCTCTAATCTCTATACCTTGAAGACAGATTCCCAAAAGGAAGACGTGGATGTTAAAATATTCACATCACTGTAATTCATGGAATGACCTGTACCAAGACAATGTTCGGCCACAGCTGACTTGTCTGGCTGTAATAAGCGTTTGTATCTTCGATGCTCTACACATCTCTCATGAACGGTGCGTGTTGTTTGATCTCTGTACGATTTCTCACAATTTCCGCTATAAATCTGATACACACCCGCTTTACGAAGCTGTAAATCGTCCTTCACAGAGTAAAGCTGCAGCAGTCTTCGTTGGGGGGGATGGGGGGGGGGGGGTGAAAGACCACCACAACACAGAATTTCTCAAGAATACACCCACATCGGCAAAAAAGTACTAGATTTGAAAGAATTACTATCTTCTTCCTAGGTTTTACATTGAATGCTCTACAAATTTGTTGCGGAGAAAATCCATTCGATTTAAAAATGCTCTTAAGGTATGTGAGCTCTTGTTGCAAATTGTCTTTATCGGAAATACAGGGTGCCCTATGCACTAAGGTCTTAAGAACACATACGGTCTGTGAAGGGTGATGGCAGCTACTGGCATGAACATATAGATTTGTATACGTTGGTTTCCGGTATACGGCGTGTCCTAATGTGCCATCAACTTTACGGCGAGCGACAACATCCAAAAATGGGAGGTAGACGTTTTTTTATATTTCCATAGTAAATTTGATACTAGAATGGATGGAATTCTAATGCTCAAGAAATCGATGTAATTCATTCATCCCATGCGGCGATACCACAAATGTGTCGTCCACGTACCTCCAGGAGACCGTTGGTTTAAAACTTGCTGAGTCCAGTGCCTTGTCCTCGAAGTCTTCCATGAATAAATTAGCTACCAGAGGGTAGAGGGGGCGTCCCATGACAACACCATCGATCTTGTATGAATGCATGGTTTCTCGGCGATATGAATTAATAAAATATTCTCAGGCTTCCAGCGGTTAAAATCGCACGAGCTTCCGACCGAGCTCTCCCCGGTCATTGTCAAGTGGTGAGACTGACTGCTGTGTCGACGTGGCCGCGTCGTTATACAGCCGCACTGCTAGCTGTGACGTCACTGGTGCTCTATTCCTCGACAAACAGGGTGTTGCAAAAAGGTACGGCAAACTTTCAGGAAACATTCCTCACACAAATAAAGAAAAGATGTTATGTGGACATGTGTCCGGAAACGCTTAACTCCATGTTAGAGCTCATTTTATTACTTCTCTTCAAATCACATTAATCATGGAATGGAAACACACATCAACAGAACGTACCAGCGTGACTTCAAACACTTTGTTACAGGAAATGTTCAAAATGTCCTCCGTTAGCGAGGATACATGCATCCACCCTCCGTCGCATGGAATCCCTGATGCGCTGATGCAGCCCTGGAGGATGGTGTATTGTATCACAGCCGTCCACAATACGAGCACGAAGAGTCTCTACGTTTGGTACCGGGGTTGCGTAGACAAGAGCTTCCAAATGCCCCCATAAATGAAAGTCAAGAGGGTTGAGGTCAGTAGAGAGTGGAGGTCATGGAATTGGTCCGCCTCTACCAGTCCATCGGTCACCGAATCTGTTGTTGAGAAGCACATGAACCCTTCGACTGAAATGTATAGGAGCTACATCGTGCATGAACCACATGTTGTGTCGTACTTGTAAAGGCACATGTTCTAGCAGCACAGGTAGGGTATCCCGTATGAAATCATATTTACGTGCTCCATTGAGCGTTGGTGGAAGAACATGGGGCCCAATCAAGACATCACCGACAAATAATGCCTGCCCAAACGTTCACAGAAAATCTGTGGTGATGACGTGATTGCACAAATGCGTGCGGATTCTCGTCAGCCCACACATGTTGATTCTGAAAATTTACAATTTGATCACGTTGGAATGAAGCCTCATCCGTAAAGAGAACATCTGCACTAAAATGAGGATTGACACATTGTTGGATGAACCATTCGCAGAAGTGTACCCGTAGAGGCCAATCAGCTGCTGATAGTGCCTGCACACGCTGTATATGGTACGGAATCAACTGGTTCTCCCGCAGCACCCTCCATACAGTGACGTGGTCAACGTTACCTTCTACAGCAGCAACTTCTCTGACGCTGACATTAGGGTTATCGTCAACTGCACGAAGAATTATCTCGTCCATTGTGGGTGTCCTCGTCGTTCTCGGTCTTCACCAGTCGCGAGTCATAGGCTGGAATGTTCCGTGCTCCCTAAGACGCCGATCAATTGCTTCGAACGTCATCCTGTCGGGACACCTTCGTTCTGGAAATCTGTCTCGATACAAACATACCTCGCCACGGTTATTACCCCGTGCTAATCCATACATCAAATGGGCATCTGCCAACTCCGCATTTGTAAACATTGCACTGACTGCAAAACCACGTTCGTGATGAACACTAACCTGTTGATGCTACGTACTAATGTGCTTGATGGTAGTACTGTAGAGCAATGAGTCGCATGTCAACACAAACATCGAAGTCAACATTACCTTCCTTCTATTTTGCCAACTGGAGATGAATAGAGGAAGTAGGGTACATACTGACGTAACTAAAATGAGCTCTAACATGGAAATTGAGCGTTTCCGGACACATCTCCACATAACATCTTCTCTTTATTTGTGTGTGAGGAATATTGCCAGAAATTTGGCCGTCCCTTTTTGTAACACACTGTATATAGTCATGTTTTCATTCCGCGTCCGTCGCGCCCGTTTTAACATCGCGATAGTCGGGTTCCGTCTTTGTTGATGGTGTTTTCAGCGGTTTTTATTTCAATAGCTTCTTTTATGACGCTATCGCAAAATCCCTCCTTCATATCGACATGTTTCGTCGAATAGAATTCGATGTCCACTTTCTAAGGCGTGTTCTTCCACGGCTGAATTTTCTGGATAGCGTAGGTGTAAGCACCTCTCGTGTTCCTTCCCGACGTTGCTCTACCATGCGTACTGTTTGGCTGACGTAGTAACAGCCACACTGACATGGTATCTTGTACACTCGAAGCGTTCTAAGATCTAGATCGTCCTTCACAGGCCTCATGAGCTGACGAACTTTTGCTGGGGACCTGAACACCGATGAAATGTTATATCTCTTCAGGAGCCGGCTAATCTTTCCCGACACTGTACCACAGAAAGGCTAAAACACAAGTTTCTTGTTTGCTTCTTCGGTGGTGTTCTCACCTCTCTTAGTTTGTTTTTTTGCGTGTCGCGCCAGATATAGCCTGTGATACCTGTCCGTGGCTGTAACCGTTTTCCCGGAAGACGTTTCGGAGGTGGCTCAGTTCTAGTGGCAGACTTGCTGCGTCTGGGACGACTTTAGCACAATGAACGAGGGTATTCAGAAGGCCACTTTTTGTGCCGGATGGTGGTGGCTGAGTTACCGATCTGTGTGTGTAGGTTTCCTGCGGGCACTGTGGCTGAGGTGCCCGTTGGTTTTCCGTCGAACGAGTACGTCAAGCAAGGGCAGTGCATCATCTGTCTCGACTTCCATCGTAAACTTGATGTGGCCGAGGAGAGCTCGGTCGAAAGTTCGTTGGATTATAACCACCTGACGCGGCTGGAAGCCCGAGAAAATCTTATTAATTCATATCGCCACGAAACCACGCATTCATACATGGCGTACCTCTACGGGGGGGAAACGTGGCGCCTAGGGAACCTGCTTGGGAAGAAGGCTAACCTGTTAAGCTCTCTAGCCTTCCTGCTACGCTGTCGAGATGAGAACGCGATTCCACGATTTACCTCGGTAGCCAGGTGAATCTACCGTTCAGCCAGCTCTGCCCTGTTGCGGGAAACGATACACTTCACTAGGAGGCAGCTGGATTTAAAAGGTCGCGAACTGCTGGCTATACATCTGCAGTTGACAGAGGTACTCTCACAATT
The DNA here is from genome assembly GCF_023897955.1 of Schistocerca gregaria. NCBI lineage: Eukaryota > Metazoa > Arthropoda > Insecta > Orthoptera > Acrididae > Schistocerca > Schistocerca gregaria. The sequence goes on along the minus strand of NW_026061803.1, from coordinate 3,386,642 downwards.
AGATTTTGAGTGGGTCGACGCGGCCACCACAGCAAAAGAAGGCCACAGAGAAACAGAAAGTGTAGTTCGCGCGGATTTCTTAACAACAACACGGTGCAGAACGGAAATCAACAGAAGGAACTGTCATCAATATGACGGAGAAAGAGGTCGATGCGGGTGCCATTTCGGCGCTTAAGAAAGGTATTAACTTCGCACCAGCGCTTCAGAGCATCCCTGTCTGTGATGATATAAGTGGGGTTGAACAAACAATCCGTAAGATGCCTAGTGAGAATGCTGACGAAATTCATCGCGAAACGTGTCGCATCATTTCAAAATCTAAACCACTGAGGTCTAACTTGACTAGGGCTAAACGCAATGGTCTTCACGCACTCCGCAACGACGCATTCATCGTGGTTCTGCCAGACGACAAGGGCAATGCATCCGTCATTGTAAATAAAGCTGACTACGATGCCAAAATTCAGTTAATGCTTGAAGAGGATATATAGCGTTAACTGCCACGGGACCCGACGTCAAGAATAATGAGGAAGACATCAGAGCTTCCAAAACAGTAAATGCTGGAAGAGGGCGTTATTAAGACTATCCTCCCTCAGGCGCCGAGACCACCTACGCTTTCTGGACTACCAGAAATCCACAACCGGATTCTCCTCTTCGTCCCATTGTGAACACCATTGGGTCACCCACTTATAGACTGGCAGAACACCTGACCAGCCTCCTTGCACCGCATGTGGGTCGTTGTGTGCATCACATCAAGAACACCGTCGACTTTCTCAACAGAATTAAACAACTGCGTCTTAGTCAAGGAGATATGATGGTTAGTTTTGGTGTGGTCTCCCTGTTTACACGTGTTCCGGTCAAAGACTGTATAGATCTCCTCTTCCAATTATCTGATAGCACAATTGTGGGACTGTTTAAGCACACAGTGACATAGTCGTACTTCCTACATGGCGGCCAGTATTTCGTCCAGTTGGACGGCGCGGCTATGGGAAGCCCTCTGGCTCCATCCATAGCCAAACTTTTTATGGCAAAATTTGAAGACTTCGCCTTGGACACGGCTCCAGCTAAACCAAGTTGCTTTTAGCGTTACGTCGATGACACTTTCATCATGTAGCCCCATGGTCGTGAATTTTTGGAACACCTGAACAGCATTCACGGCCACATCAAGTGTAAGATGTAAGTCGAGACAGAGGGTACATTGCCCTTGCTTCACGTCCTCATTCGACGGAAAACCAAGGGGCCCCTCAGCCACAGTGTCTACAGAAAACGGAGACACACACACACACACACACACACACACACACACACACACACACACACACACACACAGATCAGTATCTGCACGCTCTCAGCCACCACCATCCGGCACAAAAACGTGGCGTTCTGAATACCCTCGTCCATCGTGCTAAAGTCGTCCCAGGCGCAGCAAATCTGCCACTAGAACTGAGCCACCTCCGAAACGTCTTCCGGGAAAACGGGTACAGCCACGGACAGGTGTCCAGGCTATATCTGGCTTGACACGCAAGAAACACACCAACAGAGAAGAGAACACCACCGAAGAAGAAAGCAAGAAACTTGTGTTTTAGCCTTTCTGTGGTACAGTGTCGGGAAAGATTAGCCGACTCCTGAAGAGATATAACATTTCATCGGTGTTCAGGCCCCCAGCAAAAATTCGTCAGCTCATAAGGCCTGTGATGGACTACCTACGGCTAAGAACGCCTGGAGTGTACAAGGTACCATGTCAGTGTGGCTGTTACTACGTCGGCCAAACAGTACGCATGGTAGAGCAACGTCGGAAAGGAACACGAGAGGTGCTTACACCTACGCTATCCAGAAAAATCAGCCGTGGAAGAACACGCCTTAGAAAATGGACACCGAATTCTATTCGACGAAACATCTGTCGTTATGAAAGCGGAGGGATTTTGCGATAGCGTCATAAAAGAAGCTATTGAAATAAAAAACGCTGAAGACACCATCAACAATGGCGGATGTTTGCAACTCAGCACAGCCTGGGACCCGGCTATCGCGATGTTAAAACGGGCGCGATGAACGCGGTATGAAAACATGATCATATATGGCGTGGAAGAGAGCACCAGTGACGTCACAGCCAGCAGTGCGGCTGTATAACGACGCGGCCACGACGACACAGCAGTCAGTCTTACCACTTGAGAATGACCGGGGAGAGCTCGGTCGAAAGCCCGTGGGAATTTAACCACCCGACGCGGCTGGAAACCCGCAAAATTTTATTAACTATCAATCTTCTCATAAAATTCACCATTAAACTGGAAATAAGATGATAAAAGCACATGTTCAAATAAGGCCGTAATGTTCGTATCAAGATGTTGGCTGATAAGAGAAAGAGTCCTTTAAAGGTACCGGTGCATAATGACAGCAACGTCAGGCTAAATAATAATGATGTGCTAGTTAGTTTTGACGTGTTAAGTCTCTGAATAAAATCCATAGAATTACGAATGTGGTGACTCCGTTTTCCTACCAATTGTTTTAATTAGGAAGTCAAGTGTTTGGCAGAAAAATACGTCGGTGAACCAATAGCGCTCGTTATAGGTCTTATAGACCTCTACACTCTCATACTTAGACATTTTGTGAACTTTAGGAAGACCATAATATCTCGGTGGTACTTCTTTTGACTTCCTTTGGTAGTGATGAAGCGTTCAGCAAGGCAGCAGTCCATACTGTCACCTTGCTAGTAGGATCTTTGTTAATCTTCCGGTATGCACCAGAACTAAGTAGACCACATAGCTCTTCCTTGTAGACTTTCTGAGGCAAAAGGACCGGAGCATTACCCCCACGCGCTGCAGTCGGAAAACTATAAGCGCGATGCCATAGATAGTACAAGGGTACTAATATCGATACGCGCTGCTGCTGCGACTCACGGAGAGAGAGGATAACAGCTTAACCGCGAGAGACTAATCACAGAATATCAACCAAAACCAATATTTAATGGGAAGCATAACACGAGCCAGCCACGGCTGAACCTCCCGCCCTCAAACAAACACGATGCTGGAAGGGGAGGGGGGCTACTTAACCATCAGACTAACTAACTGGATTTAACCTGGCTAAGGTGAACCCAGTACTGGTTACCGGAATGGTTATCCTTAACCAGCAGATTCACCGGGCCTAAAATGCGCAAATTGGTGCTAGGCCCCAGAAAATGAGGAGTAAATTTACTCATATTTCCGACACGCACCTGCCTACTGGGGAAACTACGGACATAGACCTGATCTCCTAGCCTCCCTCTAAAGGTTCTCCGATTACGATTGTAACGCTCACCTTGATTATTATGGACCCTGAGTATATTACGTCTGGCACGGTTCCAGTTTTCATTGATGACTTGAGGAACTAGATCTTGAATTCCCCACAAGTTCGAAAAAGGGGAATTAACAGGATAGGAAAGGATCAAAGAGGCGGGAGTAGCTCCCAAGGCTTCATGATTGGCGGTATTAAAAGCAAAACTAAGCCAAGGAAGACTAGAGTCCCACTTACTAGGCGTTTTCTGAAATCAAAGCGGATTTACGATTTCGGTTAACCCTCTCCGTAAAGCATGCCTGCGGATAATACGACGCAGTCGTGATATGCTTGACACCGTTCTGAAAATAGGACTCCTTGAAAGGAGCCGAAAGGAAGGCCGGCGCATTATCGCTAACAATTTTCTTAGGGGGGCCAAAAACAATGAAAACTTTAGTTAAATGAGAAATAGTGGTGGTAGCAGTGACGTTACGGCTCGGAAGGAGCCAAGTGAATCCGGAGAACGCATCAATAATAACTAACACGTATCGATGACCTTTCTTAGTACGAAGAAAGGGTCCTAGATAATCGATATAGAGCTTGTGCGTAGGACAGGACTCGCGCTCAGAGCTCAGCAAACCCTGTTGAAGAGCATTCTTGGGTTTGACTACATTATAAAGCCGATATTGCTATACCATCTCTCTGACATTTCGCTCCATGGTGGGCCAAGTCAAATGCTCCTTGACTTTTTTCAGAGTCTTAGGAACTTATAAGTGGCTACCCACCAACGAATCATGAAAGTACCGAAAAACCGGGCGCACCAGAGCTACTGGCAAACTTCTTTAACTGCTTCGCATGCCCGACCCTTTTACGCAGAATGCAACTGTTAATAATATACTCATGCGACAGTTCCCCAGCCAAATAGGGTCCTGATCCCGACGCTGAGCGACATCAAACTAAAGAGGAATTTCTCCCAATCCTGCCTCCATCTGTCTCCTGGGTTCCCTCACTAGGTGTAGATTCGGCGAACTACAGGCTGAGGACATCCGCAAGGATATTTTCAGTGTCTCTCATGTGTTTAACTTCAAATTAAATGCGTACCTCTCATCTGGCACTACGGCCAGTTTTACGGCTAAAATACCAGCATTAGATGTGTCATTTTGGACAATAAACCCTTTATTAAAGTATGGTACTCCTAGAAATGGACGATTGGCTACAGCTGCCTTAATATACTCAAACGCGGGCTCCTGGACAGGTCCTTATTCAAAACGCACTCTCTTCCGGCACTGTTCGTTTGAGGTCGCGGCCAACTAAGCAAAATTAGGGACAAAACGCCTAAAATAGTTCAACATGCCTATGAACCTAGCAATTCCGCGTTTATCAGTAGGCGGGGGCAACGCCCGTATGGTCTTAGTTCGCTCTTGTTCGATGCGAATACTCTGACCTGACACTAGGTGACCTAAGAAGAACACCTGCTGCCTTTCTAATGTCATCTTACTGGGTTTAACAGTCAGCCCGGCTCCCTGAAACCTCGAAAGAAGTTTCTGGATATGATCCAAATGGTCCTGAAACGAACGGCTATAGATGACTAAATCGTCCAAATAATTATAGGCAAACACTAATTTCAAGTCCCTAAGGATATTATCCAGCAAACGAGTTGCCAAACCAAAAGGAACTCTGTCAAACAGATTCCAATCAGTACAAAATGCGGTAACATGTTTACATTCTTCAGCTAATGGAATCTGACAACAGGCTTGGTTCAAACCAAGAACAGTAAACCAATTAGTACCGGCAAACCAGGTAAAAGTTATGCAGATCAGAGGCAGAGGCACATTCGAAGACAACCTTAGTGTTCAAGCACCCGGTAGTTAACCACAGGTCTGAAATAGTGCTCCTGATCCTTGGGAACATGGCATATGGGGGAAGCATAAGTAGATGTAGAAGGCGTAATAACTCCTTGTTGGAGCATTTGTGATATTCTCGCCTTCAGTATCTTCACCTTAGGAGGTGAGAAGCGACGTGGGGGCTGCCTGACAGGACTATCGTCGGATAGAAGGATATGGTAATTAAGAACATTAGTGACACTCAAGTTATCACTAAGAAGCTCAGGAAAACTCTGTAACAAATCCCGTAATTGAGAAGCGTGATGCGGCGAGAGATGGGTAAGATCAAACTCATTAGCCACATCCTGAACGGCCAATGCATCTGCATTTCGATGCACAATACGTTTAGCGCACTTATAAAACGAAACTTAAGGTGGCTTGCGGAGTATGGATGTAGATGTAGAAACTTCTCCACAGGACCTAACTTAAAGAAAAAGGTGTGCCCAGAATAATCCAAGAATAACCCAGTATTTACTGAAATCACATCCCAAAATTAGATCGACCGGCAGCTCCTTGACCGAGGCTAATGACAAGGGCCAGGAAAAATCCCCCATCGATATACTCCCTCGGACCCAATCATGCAGAGGCAACACCTGGTCATTGGCCACCCGACATCTCTGCACCGGAGAAAGCACCGACCGAAGTTTCGTAAAATGACCAACTTCCAAAAACCACTCGAAGCACAATAATGAAAATGAGCTACCAGAATCGGAAAGAGCACAGATCGGTTCGCCACCTACTCGAGAACTAACGTAAGGCGAGGGCGGTGAAGAGGGAGCGACAACACGGGTACGCCAGCGTCTAAAGGCTCGATCACGAGATAGCTGCCCAGTCCGGCGTCATTTATTGGCTCTGAGAGCGCGAGGCTGAATCCAAGAGCGCTCCAAGTGAGCCGTGCTGCCGCACCTGAAACAACCCCGGGGTTCCAGTTTTACTGCTTCAGCGGATGCAGACACTTCGGAATTTCCCTTGCCAGCGCCGGTGGCCTGCCCCTTAACTTCGTGACATACATCGTATCCAAGCGGCAACGCCCATATCGCTACAACCGCGGCACGGAGTTCTTCCCAAGCTGAAGGCTGATTACGGAAGACATAGTGCTACTTATCCGCAACGCGCATTCCCCTAAGAACAATAGACACCGGCTGTTGTTCAGGCAAATCGATTAACAAAGCCAAGGACGCCGTCTGAACTCTGTCCACATACTGATGTAACTGCTCTTTATCCCGCTGCATCTCCCAAATGTAACGACATTCAAGCTGTTTTCGAACTCCGGTGGTCAATCTCTGCCTAATGACGAGCTCCCTCAATTGCTGTAAGGAGAACACTTCAGTCATGGCTCGGAAGAGGAGGTTCTGCAACTCACTTCTAGCTAACAGGTACGGCAGTGACAAAATTACTTGGTGTGGAACCACGAAAGGCAGAAGCATAAAGTTCAAGACGAACCGACAACCGTAATAATTTTTCGACCTGTTCAAGCCACTCCACTACTAATTTAGTAATATCACGAGAGGATTAGGCAACTTGGCAAACATTGCGTCTAACTTCACCGAGGACGTAACAGTACCATCCCGGGCAGGCTCTCGCCCTCTCCCGAACACAGCAAGTCCCGCTCCTCAATCCTCTTCTCACCAAATCTAAACACGTAACATTAAACTGCAATGTACTAACCAAAGAGCCCAATTCGGCGGCTAATTTTTTATGGTGATCTTCCAAAGCTAACATGCCCAAATCCGCTTTCCGATTTGTTAAATACATTAACTGGGCCTACACCGTATCCAATAGACTGGCACTAGGTTGAGTGCCTTCCAAAACGCAAATAGTGTCCTCAAGGCCCCTAACAGCCTTCAACAAAAATTCAGTGGCCGCTCCTGTCTCACCCAACACCGCCGGCGTGACGTCAACCGGCTGAAAAACGGCAGCACCTAAACGGGCCACTAAATCCGGATCACTGCTCTCAGTAGCTTGGCGCCTTATTTCCAACTCGTAAACAAGATGTTCCTGAGCAGGCCGATCCCCGGACTCTGACTGACCGCCATTACAATACACCTGAAACAATCAACACCCAAAACAATGTGGTGTCACAGAACAGAAATAAAATTGAAACTAACAGTAACTGAAATGGCAAGAACACAAACGTAACCACGCTCTGCTACCAGTGAAATCCCTGGGCTAGCAGGACGGAGCGGATGCGGTTATATTTGTGGAAAGAGGTCAAAATATGTTACTGTCAGTTGCACACCATCATACAAAATTTATTTCTTAAAACACACAATCAGACAAGCAAGAATCAAAACTCTCAAGGTTTTAACGAAAGACCTCCTTTGATTTAATTTAGATCGGCTGAAGGCCACATCGAAAATCCAAGGCACAAGGCCTAAGCAAGGTACAGGAGTTCTTCTGGCGGTTTCACTTCTTCAGAATTTTTTATCTTCAATATAAATAGGCTGAAAGCCTTAGATTTAATGTTATCCCATATAACGCGGCTGAAGGCCTCACGTTAATCAAGAATAGTCTCGCGGCTTAAGGCCGAGACAAAGATTTTCAAAGTTTAATTTAAATTGGCTGAAAACTCGGTTGAAGGCCGCATATCAACAAAACAATTTTACGGATTTTGCCTGGGAAGAAGAGCTTTCAATTTGGAAAGGCTGAAGGCCTGATCTCAAAATACTTCGTGTAAAACTCTGCTGCAGGCCTCATATTAAAAAATAACAATCTTATGACTTAAGGGCAAGACAAGGATTTTGAATTTTTAATTTAATAGAGATTAAAACACACATCATGGAGAAAACAATTTTACGACTTAAGGCCTAAAGGAAGAGATTCTGAATTTCAACTAAAATAGGATAAAGTCTTTATCCTAAAATGCTTCACATAACTCTCGGCTGAAGGCCACATACGAAACCCAAATAATCTCACGTCTTAAAATTAAAAATTGGAAATTTCTTTGTCTGGGCTTTAACTGAAAAACTCGGCTGAAGGCCACATAAAAACTACAAAATATTTCTTCCGGCTTAAATCCTAGACAAAATTTTCAACTCTTGATTTGAAAAGGCTGAAAACTCGGCTGAAGGCCACATACCTACTTGAAACCAGTTTACGGCTTAATGTCTAGGCACAAGGAATTTGTAATTTTAATTTTGAAAGGCTGAAACTCGGCTGAAGGCCACATACCAGTCAAGAAACTTTTTTACGCCTTAAGGCCTAAGAAGAAAAGCCTTGAAATTTCAATAAGCAAAAACTCCGCTGAAGGCCACACACACAGTACTTAAGACTAAAAAGGAAATCACTCTGTAAAACACAAGGAGCGGCGCTCAGAAGGTTCCAACCTGGGGAAGTAACTAACGCACTTTTAGGTGAAACAGGCAGCCAGACCGACAACTTCTTAATCAAAAGGCAACCCAACAAAAAGCCAGCCGAGGAACCAACCAACAACATCAGTTCTACTGCACCTGAACAGCAAAACGACAACAAGATGTCAATCGCACAACGTTCCGGATACTGGTGGCCAATCAAGCCAAATGAGAATAAACGCCCAAAACTACCAACACCTCAGCTGTCACACTACACGCTGTGCTGTACAATACCAACACGATGTGGAAAATACACTGCCAGAAACTACGTCAACAACCACTTTAGGTCACTGGAACGTCAACGGCCACAACACAGGAGATACCTCTGGTTCACTTAATTTAAGTCATTCCTTCATTAATGAAGTTTAACACCACACAGGAAGACGGCTGCAATTCTAATCGACTTGAACGCACACACCTGTGGATCTCTCAGAAAGGGACAACCAGGATCAAACCAAGACATGTGATAGCAGTTGAGGCTTGATAGTATGTTAAGTGAGCACTCAACTTTAGTGTCCAGTTTCGGTGGCTGACGAACTTCGTAACCCTCGCAAGAAGTGCCTCACAACTCCAACCGCACGTGCACGCCGCCAGCGGCTCCGGTCTGACCACGCGCCACAGAGACTTCCTCGTTGCTCTGACCCAACGGACCAACTGTCACACACAGCACACCCGGAAAACATATCCGCCACACCAGACATAGTACAGCAGTACTAGTATCGATACACACTGCTACTGCGGCTCACGGAGAGAAGACAGCAACGTTATTGCGGTAACCACTGGGCTACAACAAATGATTAAAAAAAAAAAAAAAACAAGGCACCCATCCAGCCAGCCACGGCTCACATACGTTGCAAAGAGCAATGGTGCTGACAATTCTTTTCAGTATTCAATACTGCCTTCTCACGTTGCCATCCTGATAAGTCAATGTTGACTTTTATAGAAGAGATATTCATTTTCCAAAAACATCGCAGTTCTTCCACATAAAACATGTTCCTTAATTCTACAACACTTATTCAAAAAATGGCTCTGAGCCCTATGAGACTTAACATCTATGGTCATCAGTCCTCTAGAACTTAGAACTACTTCAACCTAACTAACCTAAGGACAGCATACAACACCCAGCCATCACGAGGCAGAGAAAGTCCCTGACCCCGCCGGGAATCGAACCCGGGAACCCGGGCGTGGGAAGCGAGAACGTACAACAGTTATTGTTTCTATACAGGCTACACTTTAGTTTCTTTTTTTGGCGTGCTTTTGCCTAGAGCGGAATGCTGTCTGTGTATTTCATTGGTCAAATTTTTCAGTGTAACGAAAATATGATTCTCTATAAATTGTTCGAAGCAAAGAGTAGGATATGACCAAATGAGGAAGCAAATAGACCAGCGTAAGGCCTAGTTTTGCGAAAAACGATTTAACTTCTTTAATTAAATCAGGGTAACTGAGAAAAACTTAAATCTTTCGTTGCTGTCATACTAAAGTCATACGCAGTGTTTAGAATTGTCACGTCGATGTCTCATATCTGCCTAGTGTTAGCGAGATGCTTTAGGAGCTTTAAGTAGAATGCTATGGACCACAGGGTGTACTCAAAAAATGTCTGAAGTAACTAATTGTGTTTTCTTATACATCATAGGTATTGTTTTGCAACACTACTATAAATCTCAGAAATTCTGCTGGTTTGTACATAATGCGGATGTAGAGGAAGATAGATGCTCCAGAAAATGGCGCAAAATGTGCAAAATATTGATTTGTGTTATGTCAAAGTCATGTGTAAATATTATGTCGATATTTTGTGACCATACTTTGTCCATAATTAGCGTCCTGATACAATCGCTCTAAAACAAAAAAATTAAGTCTGAAATCGTTGGTTCACTTGAAAATATGTATCTATTAGGCTGGTGCAGAAGTTCACAGCTATTTTTTTTGTCAGCTGGTATTCAGGTTGCTATGGGTTTACTTAACGATTGTCAGTTGTTATTGTTAGTTCACTGTTGCTATTTGAGTTTACATGTTGAAATTTTGTGTCTGAAGATAGTGAGTGGAGCTGTCGACGCTACAAAATGGAGTACAAACAGGATAAATCGGAACATTTCCGACATTTTACACGGTCTGAGTTCATTCGAGGAGCTACAGCAGCGGAGGCACCCAGAAACATTTGCACCGTGTGTGGGGATAATACTATTGGACAGAGAACTCTAAGGAAGTGGTTTTCTCTTGATAAGGAGGATCGTTTTGACGTTAATGATTTCGCTGTTTGATGGAAGTCGTTCACACTCATGAACCCACAATGATCCACGCGAGTGTACTCGAGAGCTGGTAAACTGCAATTATTTCACCACCGTACGAATTTAAGTGCAATGGGAAAGGCTCAAACATCAAGGGTACGGGTGCCGCATGCCCTAAGCCAAAATCACAAAATCAGCAGGTGACCACATGTGCATCATTGCTTGGCTCGTGAACAACAGCGGCGATGACTTCTCCGTACCGCTATTGGGGTGCAAAATAACTGATGATGGTCGAAGTACAGAGGATATAGAATATACACTGGCAATGGCAAGGAAAGCGTTTCTGAAGAAGAAAAATTTGTTAACATCGAGTATAGATTTCAGTGTGAGGAAGTCGTTTCTGAAAGTATTTGTATGGAGTGTAGTCATGTATGGTTCAAATGGTTCAAATGGCTCTGAGCACTATGGGACTTAACATCTATGGTCATCAGTCCCCTAGAACTTAGAACTACTTAAACCGAACTAGCCTAAGGACAGCACACAACACGCAGTCATCACGAGGCAGAGAAAATCCCTGACCCCGCCGGGAATCGTACCCGGGAACCCGGACGTGGGAAGCGAGAACGCTACCGCACGACAGCCGTGTATGGAAGTGAAACATGACGATAAATAGTTTGGACAAGAAGAGAATAGAAGCTTGCGAAATGTGGTGCTACAGAAGTATGCTAAAGATTAGATGGGCAGATCACATAACTAACGATGAGGTATTGAATAGAATTCGGCAGAAGAGGAATTTGTGGCACAACTTGACAAGAAGAAGGGACCGGTTGGTAGGACATGTTCTGAGGCATCAAGGGATCACAAATTTAGCACTGGAGGACAGCGTGGAGGGTAAAAATCGTAGACGGAGACCAAGAGATTAGACGGAAACCAAGAGATGAATACACTACGCAGATTCAAAAGGATGAAGGTTGCAGTAGGTACTGGGAGATGAAGAAGCTTGCACAGGATAGAGTAGCATGGAGAGTTGCATCAAGCCAGTCTCAGAACTGAAGACAGCAAACAACAACAACAATGCTAACACAGGGAAACGAAAGGAATGGTTGAGCCCAGCAAAGCAGCAACTCCCCGAACAACGACCTGTAATCATCTACAAAAGATGATGTTATGCATCTAGTGCGCTACGAATTGCTTCCCCGAAGTGTAACCATCACTGCTGACGTTTATTCTCAGCAACCGAGACGTTTTGCAGACGCAATCCAAGAACGACAAGGAGGAAGACCGCGTGAAGTGATGCTACTCCACGATAATGACCACCCGCATTTTGCTAGGCTGAGGGAAGACACTATACGGGAGTTGTGTTGGGGAGTCCTTCCGCAACCACGTTATTCAGCTGATCTGGTGTCCTCAAACACAGATACAACCTTGAAGGAACTTCCCTTTCCAATGAAGATGCTCTATGAACATGGCTCGACGAGTTCTTCGCCTCAAAACCACGTGATTTCCACAGTCGCGGAATATAAAACGTACTCCAGCGTTGACAGATTGTTTTAAATAGAGAAGGAGAATGTATTATTGATAAACGTCTGTGTTACGTTAGAACTTATGCACCAGACAAATACCTTTTCTGCATGAAACACGGCAGTCCGCAGAGCTTACCGGTGTGACGGGATGCCGCAGCGTGAGGGGAACGTGCATCCAGCCATGAGGTTGCCCCGCTGAACTGCAGGCGTTCATGAACAGTACAAGGCGTAGGGTAGTATCTGACAACTTCTCGGGCTTCAAACTACCCATTTCAGCGATAGTATTGCTCGTAACGGGAATATTTTTCAATCTCTGAGTTTTGACGTTATAACAACAGCAGCTGCCGAAGAGCACTGAAACACATAAATCAAAAGAAGGCAGCTGGAGTAGACGAAATTCCTTCAGAATTCTTGAAACTCTGGGTGAACTTACCTTCGTAGCACCATTCCACTTAGTAAGCGAGATATATGTATCGAGTAACACATACTCTGACATCAATAAAAAATATAAAACAGCAATTCGGAAGATGCTGACATCTGTGAAGAATATTACGGCTACGAAGAAGTCTCGGACGAAATATCAGCACAGGTCAGTTACTGGATGCAGCAGTATTCCGAGCACTTTATTCACCGTGGTTGTTTCTTTACGTTTGATTAGCCAGATAGGATTCTACAAGCAGTCAGCTGAATTACTTCTTAGCAGCTTCCCTTACGGTTGGGCAATGCCTTTGCCACACACATAAAAAAGAGACGTATTTCACAAAAAGATTGTCAATGTAAAAGGATTCCTTTCCTGGTTAATGGTTGGTTTACGATATCTCTCAGCATTCGCAACCACTGTATCCTGATGATTAGTAAATCTTCTTGGCCGCAGTATCATCCACGGGCAATTATCGTCCTAACTTACAGGCAAAGCAAGTGGATGTCCTTTCTGTGCATACAAAAGCTTGGTGAATGTTGGGCGGTCACATCATTGTCCGGCGAGTTGCCATACCTACCTGTCACTCTGGGAATGATGGGATTCCCTCAAACATATATACATGAGATAGTCCTTCAGATGTACGCGTGAGACTCCTAGCAGTTGACGTCTAAATGTGGTTTTTTATGTATTTATTTGCAATGGATTTCGGTGTCTCTCCATTTTCTGGCATGTCTACGGTACCACGTGATCAGGCGTGTACCGGGTAATCATCAATATACACATGTCTCATAGAGGGTATAACACCAAAAATGCAGACAAAGTACCGTCTGCAACATCCAAAATTTTCGCCGTTTAATTTTCGTTGATATCTTGCACTATACTCTTGATTCTGATGCTATATGCTGTACTACAGAAACTAAATACATCAATACTTCGATTACGTATTAAATAAAAATTTGACGGTATATAATTGATTGTAATTATAATAGAAATATTATAAATTGCTGGGTAATAGCCAAGGGAACTTTATTGAGATGTATCAATAGCAAAGACGAAATGATAATAGCTGTACCGATGTTTATCTTTGCGCATGGAGAGCCTCTGTCGCGTGGCGTGCAGATGGGAGGCAGAGCAGTTTGTGTCATGAAAGAGTGCGGAAGTTTTTGTTGAACGACCCGGTGTGTACCTATACTCGCGCCAGTGTAGACATCCCTCACTCGTTAACCTGCGATTACTGAGAGCACGGTAGGAGTGGACCGGCGGGGGAAGCTGCAGTTTCAACTGTTGCCTGTCCCGTAAGTATCCGTGGCTCTGGAGACGACTCGGGGTTCCTCTCATCAAGCAGCAGCAGCAACAGCAGCTCCGCATTGTCGTCGGCTACATACTTGTCATCCGCACAGCTACAATATCGAAGGACTGTTAATTGACAAACATTGTAGTGTAGAGAGGCTTCAACCAGCAACATTTCATTCACAGAGTGTGAATAACTTGAATAATAACTAGCAAAAGTTAAAATTTCTAGGACACCTGTGTTGCATTGTCCTCATACATTATTACCATGCAGGGTTCCTTTCCTTTCCATGCAATCGTCGAGTGTCATATGAATATCAAAACTGATTAAATATTTACTGCTAGTTTCGTGTACTTCATACTGACCAGTTTCAGTCTAAATTTTCTGCCTTAGTAACTACATTGTTGTATTGCTTAACAGAAGCTACTTACAGCAAAGTAAGTTTCGCTGGCAAAACAAATAACTACAGATACAATATAAATCTCCCACATGAACCATGGACCTTGCCGTTGGTAGGGAGGCTTGCGTGCCTCAGCGATACAGATAGCCGTTCCGTTTGTGCAACCACAATGGAGGGGTATCAGTAGAGAGACCAGGCAAATGTGTGGTCCCTGAAGAGATGCAGCAGCCTCTTCAGTAGTTGCAGGGGCAACAGTCTGGATGATTGACTGATCTAACCCTGTAACACTAATCAAAACGGCGTTGCTGTGCTGGTACTGCGAACGGTTGAAAGCAAGGGGAAACTACAGCCGTAATTTTTCCCGAGGGCATACACCTTTACTGTATGCTTAATGATGATGGCGTCCTCTTGGGTAAAATATTCCGGTGGAAAAATAGTCCCCCATTTGGATCTCCGGGCGGGGCTACTCAAGGGGATATCGTTATCAGGAGAAAGAAAACTGGCATTCTACGAATCGGAGCGTGGAATGTCAGACCCATTAATCGCGCAGGTAGGTTAGAAAATTGAAGAAGGGAAATTGATAGGTTACAAATAGATATAGTGGGAATTAGAGAAGTTCAGTGGCAGGAGGAACAAGACTTCTGGTCAGGTGAATACAGGGTTATAAATACAAAATCAAATAGGGGTAATGCAGGAGTAGGTTTAATAATGAATAAAAAATAGGAGTTCGGGTAAGCTACTACAAACAGCATAGTGAACGCATTATTGTGGCCAAGATAGACACGAAGCCCACGCCTACTACAGTAGTACAAGTTTATATGCCAACTAGCTCTGCAGATGACGAAGAAATTGAATAATTTCTTTTATTTCATCATAAATTTCTTCAGATGGTGAAGGAAGACGAAAATTAAATAGTCATGGGTGACTGGAATTCGGTAGTAAGAAAAGGGAGAGAAGAAACATAGTAGCTGAATATGGATTGGCCTTCAGTTGCTTCAATTTCTTCATCTGCAGGGCTAATTGGCATATAAACTTATACTACTGTAGTAGACGTGGGCTTCGTGTCTATCTTGGCCACAAAATGCGTTCACTATGTTGTTTGTAGTAGCGCGTAATGGGGCCCCTTAGGGATATGGCGGCTAAGAAGGGGAAGAAATCCAGTGTGCACTCCATGTGCATTTCCGGAGGAGTCATTCCTGATGTGGAAATGGTACTTCCGGATGCCATGAAGAACACAGGGTGCAGACAGCTGCAGGTGGTGGCACATGTCGCCACTAATGACGCGTGTCGCTTTGGATCTGATGAAATTCTCTCTGGATTCCAGCGGCTATCTGATTTGGTGAAGGTTGCCGGTCTTGCTTACTAGATGAAGGCAGAGCTCTCCATCTGCAGCATCGTTGACAGAACCGACTGCGGACCTTTGATGCAGAGCCGGGTGGAGGGTCTGAGGGTCAGAGGCTCAGACGGTTTTGCGACCGTGTTGGCTGCAGATTCCTTGACTTGCGTCAGAGGATGGTGGGGTTTCGGGTTCCGCTGAATAGGTCAGGAGTTCACTACACTAAGCTGGCGGCTACACGGGTAGCGGAGGCTGTGTGGCATGGACTGGGCAGTTTTTTAGGTTAGAAGGCCTCGGGAAAGTACGGGGAGGGCTGCAATCTCAAAGGGTTCATAGCACATACAGGACGTGCTTGGATCAAGGAACAGTCGGAATTGCAGTTGTAAATTGTTGTAGTTGTGCTGGGAAAGTCCCTGAGCTTCAAGCGCTAATAGAAAGCACAGAAGCTGAAATCGTTATAGGTACAGAAAGCTGGCTAAAGCCTGAAATAAGTTCTGCAGAAACCTTTACAAAGTCTCAGACGGTGTTCAGGAAAGATAGATTAGGCAGAATTGGTGGTGGACTGTTTGTGTCTGTCAGTAGTGGTTTATCTTGTAGTGAAGCCGAAGTAGGTACTCAGTGCGAATTCGTATGTGTGGTGGTTATACTTAACAACTGAATTGGCTCCTCCTACAGACCCCCAGACTCCGATGATATAGCTGCTGAACAGTTCAGAGAAAATTTGAGTCTCGTAACAAATAAATACCCTCACTCTAACGGTTATAGTTGGTGGGGACTTCAACCTTCCCTCGTTATGTTGGCAAAAATACTTGTTCAAAACCGTTGGTAGGCGAAAACATATTCCGAGATTGTCCTAAATGCTTTCTCCGAAAATTGTTTCGAGCAGTTAGTCCACGAACCCACATGAATTGTAAATGGTTGCGAAAACACACTTGACCTCTTAGTCAAGATGCTTTTAGCTCTGGACTGTTTGTGGCTGATACAGGGATTAGTGATCACAAGGTCGTTGTAGCTAGGCTCAATGCCATTTCTTCCAAATCCACCAGAAACAAACGCAAAATAAAAGCGGATGAAGTGTCACTAGAAGCCTTCCTAAGAGACAGTCTCCATTCCTTCCGAAATGACTACGCAAATGTAGACGAGATGTGGCTCAAATTCAAAGATATAGTAGCAACAGCAATTGAGAGGTTCATACATCATGAATTGGTAAGAGATGGAACGGATCCCCCAATGGTACACAAAACAGGGCCGAACGCTATTGCAGAGGCAACTGAAAAAGCATGCGAAGTTCAGAAGAATGCGAAATCCCGAAGATTGGCTAAAATTTACAGACATGCGAAATTTGGCACGTACTTCGATGCGAGATGCTTTTAATAGGTTCCACAACCAAACATTGTCTCGAAATTTGGTAGAAAATCCGAAGAAATTCTGGTCGTATCTAAAGTACACAAGCGGCAAGACGCAGTCAATACTTTCGTCGCGCAGTGCCGATGGTACTGTTACCGACGACTGTGAAGGTAAAGCGAACTTACTGAACCCAGTTTTCCGAAATTACTTTACCAGGGAAGACGAACAGAACATTCCAGAATTTGAAACACTAACAGCTGCTAGCATGAGTTTCTTGGAAGTAGATACCTTCGGGGTTGCGAAGCAACTCTAATCGCTTGATATGGGCAAGTCTTCAGGTCTAGATTATATACCGATTAGGTTCCTTTTAGATTACGATGGTACAATAGCTCCCTACGTAGCAACCCTTTACAACCACTCGCTCACCGATAGACCTGTACCTACAGATTGGAAAATTGCGCAGGTCGCACCAGTGTTCAAGAAGGGTAGTAGGAGTAATCCATTTAACTACAGACCTATATCATTGACGTCGGTTTGCAGTAGGGTTTTGGAGCATATACTGTATTCAAACATTATGAGTCAACTCGAAGGGAACGATCTATTGATACGTAATCAGTGATGATGATGATGAGTCCCATACTCCGTTTACCGAGCGTAGGGGAGCGACGAGGGAGACCCGCGCCGCCATACTAGGCAAGGTCCTAGTGGAGGTGGTTTGCCCAGTATGGTTTCAGAAAACATCGTTCTTGTGCAACGCAACTAGCTCTTTATTCGTACGAAGCAATGGCCGCTATCGACAGGGGATCTCAAGTTCATTCAGTATTTCTAGATTTCCGGAAAACTTTTGATACCGTTCCTCAAAAGCGCCTTCTAATCAAGCTGCGCGCCTATGGGGTATCGTCTCAGTTATGTGACTGGATTCGTGATTTCCTGTCAGGAAGGTCGCGGTTCGTAGTAATAGACGGCAAATCATTGAGTAAAACTGAAGTGATATCAGGTGATCCCCAGGGAAGCGCCCTGGGACCTCTGCTGTTCCTGATCTATATAAATGACCTGGGTTCTCTTAGGTCGATCGCAGATGATGCTGTAATATACCGTCTAGTAAGGTCATCCGAAGACCAGTATCAGTTGCAAAGCAATTTAGAAAAGATTGCTGTATGGTGCGGCAGGTGGCAGTTGGTAAATAACGAAAAGTCTGAGGTGATCCACATGAGTTCCAAAAGAAATCCGCTGGAGTTCGATTACTCGATAAATAGTACAATTCTCAAGGCTGTCAATTCAACTAAGAACCTGGGTGTTAAAATTACGAACAACTTCAGTTGGAAAGAGCACATAGATAATACTGTGGGTAAGGCGAGCCAAAGGTTGGGTTTCATTGGCGGGACACTTAGAAGATGCAGCAAGTCCACTGAAGAGACAGCTTACACTACACTCGTTCGTCCTCTGTTAGAATATTGCTGCGCCTTGTGGGATCCTTAGCAGGTGGGATAGGCGGAGGACATTGAAAGGGTGCAAAAAATGGCAGCTCCTTTTGTATCATCGCGTAATAGGGGAGAGAGTGTGGCAGATATGATACGCGAGTTGGGGTGGAAGTCATTAAAGCAAAGACGTGTTCCGTCGCGGCGAGATCTATTTACGAAATTTCGGTCACCAACTTTCTCTTCCTAATGCGAAAATATTTTGTTGAGCCAAACCTACATAGGAAGGAATGATCATCAAAATAAATTAAGAGAAATTAGAGCTCGAACAGAAAGAATTAGGTGTTCGTTTTTCCCGCGCGCTGATCGGGAGTGGAATGGTAGAGAGATAGAATGAATGTGGTTCGATGAACCCTCTGCCAAGCACTTAAATGTGAATTGCAGAGTAGTCATGTAGATGTAGATGGGGGGTAAGATATGAAAGAGGAAGCAGCCTGGTAGAATTTTGCACAGAGCCCAACTTAATCAAAGCCATCACTTGGTTCAAGAATCGTAAGAGAAGGTTGTATACATGGAAGAATCCTGGTGATACTAGCAGGTATCCGATAGAGATTTAGGAACCAGGTTTTAAGTTGTATCTTACCGTTGTATAGTCTAAGAGATTTCCAGGGGCAGATGTGGACTCTTACCACAATCTATTGGTTATGAACAGTAGATTAAAACTGAAGAAACTGCAAAAAGGTGGAAATTTAAGTACATGGGACCTGGATAAACTGACTAAACCAGAGGTTGTACAGAATTTCAGGGGGAGCATAAGGGAACAATTGAAAGAATGAGGAAAGGAATAAAGTAGATGAAGAGTGGGTAGCTGTGAGGGATGAAATAGTGAATGCAGCAGAGGACAAGTAGGTAAAAAGACAAGTGCTAGCAGAAATCCTTGGGTAACAGAAGATATATTGAATTTAATTGATGAACGGAGAAAATATAAAAATGCCGAAAATGAAGCAGGCAAAAATGAGAACCACAGGAAGTGCAAAATGGCTAAGCAGGGTTGGCTACAGGACAAATGTAAGGATGAGGAGGCTTATCTCACTTGGGGGAAGATAGATACTGCCTACAGGAAAATTAAAGAGACCGTTTGAGAAAAGAGAACCAACTGCATGAATATCAAGAGCTCCGATGGAAACCCAGTTCTAAGCATAGAAGGGAAAGCAGAAAGGTGGAAGGAGTATATAGAGGGTCTACGCAAGGGCGATGTACTTGAGGACAATTTTATGGAAATGGAAGAGTATGTAGATGAAGATGAAATGGGAGATACGATACTGCGTGAAGAGTTTGAGAGAGCACTGAAAGACCTGAGTCGAAACAGGGCCCCGGGAGTATATAACATTCCATTAGAACTACTGACAGCCTTGGGAAAGCCAGTCGTGACAAAACTCTACCATCTGCAGACGAAATACCCACAGACTTCAAGAAGAATATAATAATTTCAATCCCAAAGAAAGCAGGAATTGACAGATGCGAAAATTACCGATCTGTCAGTTTAATAAGTCACGGCTGCCAAACACTAACGCGAAATCTTTACAGACGATTGGAAGAACTAGTAGAAGCCGACATCAGGGCAGATCAGTTTCGATTCCGTAGAAATATTGGAATACGTGAGGCAATACTAACCCTACGACTTATCTTAGAAAATAGATTAACTCTACAAATGCTAGAAACGTATGTTTGCCTTCCTTAGAGTATTCCAGTCAACACTGTCAAAAGTTTTCTCTCTTTCAATTTCTGAAGGTTGCAGGCGTAATATACAGGGAGCGAAAGGCTATTTACAATTTGTACAGAAACCAGATGGCAGTTATAAGAGTCGAGAGGCATGATAGGGAATCAGTGGTTGGGAAGGGGGTGAGACAGGTTTGTAGCTTCGCCCCGATGTTATTCAATCTGTATATTGAGGAAGCAGTGAAGGAAACAAAAGAAAAATTCGGAGTAGGTATTAAAATCTATTGTAATACTATCAAAGTTTTTATTTCATCTCAATGTCATCGGCAAACCTCACAGACAGCAAAGGACTACGAACAGCAGTTATGCGGAATGGATAGTGTCTTGAAAGGAGGATAAAAGATGATATCAACAAAAGCCAAACGAGGATAATAGAATGTTGTCGAATTAAGTCGGGTGATGCTGAAGGTATTAGATTAGGAAATGTGACACTGAAAGTTGTAAAGGAGTTTTGCTATTTGGGGAGAAAAATAACTGATGTTGGTCGAAGTAGAGAGGATATAAAATGTAGACTGGCAACGGCAAGGAAAGCTTATCTGAAGAAGAGAAATCTGTTAACATTGAGTATAGATGTAGGTGTCAGGAAGTCGTTTCTGAAAGTATTTGTATGGAGTGTAGCCATGTATGGAAGTGTAACATGGGCGATAAATAGTTTAGACAAGAAGAGAATAGAAGCTTTCGAAATGTGGTGCTACAGAAGAATGCTGAAGATTAGATGGGTAGATGACATAACTAATGAGGAGGTACTTAATAGGATTGGGGAGAAGAGAAGTTTGTGGCACAACTTGACTGGAAGAAGGGATCGATTTCTAGAACATGTTCTGAGACATCAAGAGATCACCAGTGTAGTGTTGGAGGGGAGCGTGGAGGGTAAAAATCGTAGAGGGAGACCAATAGATGAATACACCAAGCAGATTCAGAAGAATGTAGGTTGCAGTAGGTACTGGGAGATGAAGAAGCTTGCACAGGATAGAGTAGCATGGAGAGCTGCATCAAACCAGTCTCAGGACTGTAGGCTACAACAATATAAATTAAGAGAGCGCTATTTCATTTACTCTGTATCAACCTTAGAGAGTGACTTCTGCTACCTTGGTATTTATTTGATTGTTGTTATTTTAAAAGTGAAACCGATTTCTCATATGCTTAAAGGTAATTCAGTTCAATCTTTCAATAGTAAAAAATAAATGCTTCCCGTTTTCTAAATTTTGCATTAAGTTACACTGAGGTTACTGAACGTCTTTTTTTGCATAACATTTAACGTTACTTTCAAAATTTAGTGTTTCAGAATGAGTAACTTCAAGTAGTGGGGCAACTGATGACGCGATTGATGTTAGCTGATGACACGATTACCGTTATCCAAGATGGTGGCTTTTGGAGGGAAGATAGCTCAATTGCGCTACCTCTACTAACCTAAAAAAATGGCGGGAAAGAATTGGCTATTTCCACTAACCTAAGTCAACTCTTCCTAGGAAGTAGGCATAAGTCTTTATTTAAACCATTAGAGGTAGTACCACTATCAAGTGTTTTCGCCATGCTCTTGTCAAATGTTCACGAATTTTCCTCTAAGAGCTTACTCCTGCAGCTGATGCAAGTTATTATGATATTGTCACTCAATTCGAATATAATTTTTATAAATTTGTTTAAATAAGTTTAAATTTGATTAGATTTCTTTAAATTTATTATCTACCTACGGCATTAGTGTGTTACCACCACGAGGCTGAGATATAGGTTGTCGGTATGTTACATGAAATCATTCAACTCTACACATAAGACCTTATTAAGCAGTTAGAGCGAAATTAACGTGCAATTTCCAAGAGGATTGTGGTACTGCCTCTAAGAGCTTACTCCCAGAAATCATGGAGTTAGTGTTGTGTTGCCTCCACTAGAGCCTGCTCATTCAATTCGGATATAATTTGTTTAAATTTATTATGTACCTACAGCATTAGTGTCGTGTTACCGCCATAAGAGGCTAAGATATCGATAGCTCTATTACTTGCGCTGGACATAAGTCCTTATTTAAACAATTAGAACCTCTACAACCATCAAGTGTGTTCGCCACCGTCTTTGAGAATGTTCACGAAATTTGCTCTAACAGTTTATTCTTGCAGCTGATGAGAGTTAGTATGGTGTTTCCTTTAAATTCGAATATAATTTGTTCAAATTTTTATAAATTTATTGCCTATCTACAGCATTATTTTCATGCTACCGCCATAACAGGCTGAGATATGAATAACTGTATTACATGAACTAGACATAAATCTTTATTTAAACGATTATAGCACTACAACCATCCACTCTGTTCACGAAATTTGCTCTAGCACCCGATGGGAGTTAGTATCGTGTTTCCAATTCACTTTGAATATAATCTCTATAATTTTGTATTAATTTCTTTAAATTTGTTTAAATTTATTATCTACCTACAGCATTAGTGTTGTATTACCGCCACAAGAGGCTTAGATATCGATGTTTTAATAGCTGTAGTACATGCACTGTATCTACGTGACAGCGTTGTGTTTCGTCCTCGGATAATAAACATCGTCCGGGTAGAGTAGAGTGCGGGAATCGGCATAAGAGGGCGACATACGTAAAAAGAGAGCCAGACTTTGACGCTCAAAACACCATATCTCTTCCACTGGCCCACAACGGTCTGTATTCTAGACGTTGCAGTTCACACATAAGGCGAATCTGCAAGATGGGTCCTATGGAGAGTCCCTCGAATACCAGGTCGAACGTACACCAGGATCGAGCGTCACCGCGTTGACAGAGCACCATACTACGTTCCAGTGCACGGTAGAATACGTCAATTCGACGACATTAAACGACCGGCGGCGAAGTAGTGTGCGGCAGGTGACTGGCTGTTGGTAAGCGAGAGACGGGGAGGTAGCCGTACTCCAGGTAAAGCCTGCCAAATCAGGAAAAGGGCACCCGTGTCTGACCTGAGGGTCAAGGGAACACGGTGCCAGGCCATCCGTCAGTAGGCCGGTGAGGCTGGTCGGTCTTCGTCGCCAAAGCCTGCGGTGCAAACTAACGAAGAGAAATACTTCTCGATAGTGAACACTGACAAGGCCAAGTCCGCCCCGTTCTTTTGGAAGGGTGACGGAGTAATATCGAACCTTTAATATCATTCCAGCGCTGACAAAGGAACCGAATGCGGCCACGATGCTCCGAGCTATGTGTTTAGGCATCGGTAGTGTTTGCGCTACGTGATGCCCGATAGACGTTAACATATTCGGTCCGTTGATGTAGGTCCTACACACGAAGACGAAGATCCACAAGCCCAGCACTTGCAAGAGACTCCGATAATTGATGGTGGTCGTGCGTGAGATGTAGTCCGTGAAGTCGATACCGAGACAACGGATTTTATCGCGCAGTGCCACCCTCGCAGGTGTCATCCCATGCCAGTGTTCAAAGCCATTAATTTATGTACATTTACACGGCATCTCGAAGCTTCGAAGTGGCTAACCAATCCAATGCTTTGCGAACATCACGTTCGTCACGAAGAGGTAACATCAGATCATCTGCATACGCAGTGCACCTAAAAAAGGAGCCACCAAGAGACAAACCCGTGAGGCGGTGTCGCAGCCCGCTTAACAAAGGTTCTAATGCTAAGGCGTACAGTATTGTCCATAATAGGCGTACCTGTGTAACACAGCGACGAATTTACAAGGTGTTCGACAGTCTAACGTTGACAAGCGCTTTCCCTGTTGCGCCACGTAGGAGACGAGTAACACCTCGGAGGAAGCGTCGGGGTAATGCTTATTCTGAAGAACAGCAGTTTAGTACGTATGACTGACGCAATCAAATGCTTGACGAACATCGCAGCCAGAGCTCCCGATACGCGACGCACCTTAGCGAGGGCAATCAGCGGCACAGGGCGGAGCGGATATTATGCGTCCCACCTATCGATAACTCATCCATTGATAGGACACGGGATGTCGTACGCAGAATTCGAGCTGCCACTCGACGCGTGAAGTTTTTCGTATCACGGTTCAACCAAGTCAATGGTCGGTAGACTGTAGTACGTGAACCTCCGTGAGGTTTACGGATTGGGATGGTGGTACCTTCCACAAATGCAGCGGGATGTTGCGCCTCTATTGTCATGAGCTCTTGACATATAGTAGTCCAATAGGGCACCAGTAGTCTCTGGAACGTCCTATAAATCTCCAGAGGTAACCCATCCGGTCCTAGTAGCTCATTGGGTGGCCCTTTTCCTATGGCATCCAACATTTCTTCTTCAGTCACCGGTTCTAGCAGTTCCTGTTGGAGTTCCGGAGTAACCGCTGCGTGTGTCAAGCCAGCGACAACACTAATGATCTCTTGATCAGATCTCGTCCTCGTGTACAGGTGAGAATAAGGGGTAAAGTATGCATTGCTTATGTCTCTTTGCGTGGCGTGACGGACGCCGTTTTCTGTAGTCACTTCATAGATCAATGTCCCGTGTATCTGCTCTCATTCCATGGCTATATGGTACATGCCCCCCCCCCCCCCCACCCATGAACCTTGGAACTTGCCATTCGTGGGGAGCCTTGCGTGCCTCAGCGATAAAGATAGCCGTAAAGTAGGTGCAACAAGAACGGAGGGGTATCTGTTGAGAGGCCAGACAAACGTGTGTTCCTGAAGAGGGGCAGCAGCCTTTTCAGTAGTTGCAGGGGTAACTGTCTGGATGATTGACTGATCTGGCCTTGTAACACTAACCAAAACGGCCTTGCTGTGCTGGTACTGCGAACGGCTGAAAGTAAGGGGAAACTACAGTCGTAATTTTTCCCGAGGGCATGCAGCTTTACTGTATGGTTAAATGATGATGGCGTCCTCTTGGGTAAAATATTCCTGTGGTAAAATAGTCCCCCATTCGGGTCTCCGGGCGGGGACTACTCAAGGAGACGTCGTTATCAGGAGAAAGAAAACTGGCATTCTACGAATCGGAGCGTGGAATGTCAGACCCATTAATCGCGCAGGTAGGTTAGAAAATTTAAAAAAGGGAAATGGATAGGTTAAAGTTAGAGATAGTGGGAATTAGTGAAGTTCGGTGGCAGGAGGAACAAGATTTCCGGTCAGGTGAATACAGGGTTATAAACACAAAATCAAATAGGGATAAAGCAAGAGTACGCTTAATAATGATTAAAAAAAATAGGAGTTCGGGTAAGCTACTACAAACAGCATAGTGAACCCATTATTGTGGCCAAGATAGATTAGAAGCCCACGCCTATTACAGTAGTACAAGTTTATATGCCAACCAGCTCTGCAGATGACGAAGAAATTGATGAAATAAAAGAAATTATTCAGATAGTGAAGAGAGACTAAAATTTAATAGTCATGGGTGACAGAAATTCGACAGTAGGAGAAGGGAGAGAAGGTAACGTAGTAGGTGAAGATGGATTGGGGGTAATAAACGAAAGAGGAAGCCGCCTGGTAGAATTTTGTACAGAGCACAACTTAATCATAGCTAACACATGGTTCAAGAATCATAAAAGAAGGTTGTATACATGGAAGAGGCCTGGAGATACTGACAGCTTTCAGATAGATTATATAATTATAAGACAGAGATTTAGGAACCAGGTTTTAAATTGTATGACATTTCCAGGGGCAGATGTGGACTGTGACCACAATCAATTGGTTATGAACTGTAGATTAAAACTCAATAAACTGCAAAAAGGTGGGAATTTAAGGAGATGGGATCTGGATGAACTGAAAGAACCAGAGGTTGTAAGGAGTTTCAAGGAGAGCATAAGAGAGCAATTGAGAGGAATAGGGCAAACAAATACAGTAGAAGAAGAATGAGTAGGTTTGAGGGATGAAGTAGTGAAGGCAGCAGTGGATCAAGTAAGTAAAAAGACGAGGGCTAGTAAAAGTCCTTGGGTAACAGAAGATATATTGAATTTAATTGATGAAAGGAGAAAATATAAAAATGCAGTAAATGAAGCGGGCAAAAAGGAATATAACCGTCTCAAAAATGAGATCGACAGGAAGTGCAAAATGGCTAAGCAGGGATGGCTTAGGACAAATGTAAGGATGTAGAGGCTTATTACAAAAAACTCGATGGTTTGTCACCTCATGGTTCCATGTCACAGACATCAGCGAAAGTTCTTCACCAAGTGTTATGCACAGATCACATCTGGATCACCAGTGACGACGGAACAGGCTAATATTGTTGCTCACATGCCAGTTGCGCAGTGAACTAGCTTTATTGCTGTACACTTGTAATGTGTTGAGGGACAAGGATAAAGTGATGGCATGGCGACGGAACTTGATGAGGTTTGTTTGCCATAGATACATTGACTCTGCCCAAAAGAGTAAACAAGTAATCGGCAAATGAAATCTATTTATAATGTCTACTAGCTGGTGAATGCGGTAAATGATGTTCTCACAGGAGTGCACCTTGAGGGCATACAGGCCTCAGTGATATGAGCATGTCGCCCGATCACGTGACCACGGAATAACAATGGACGTAAGTCTGGAGTGAAGCAAACTTTCTTTATGAACCACCAGCCACACTGTACTTAGGAACGAAAGCGAAACATGTGGACAGCCCTAAATAAAGCCAAACACATCAGTAGCTCACGTTAAGCTCAACCCAAGTAGTCCATGGCTCGTGCACCAGACCCAGAATACGTGTATACACGGTACTATAGCCCATCTCAAACTGGTTTGTTTTTTACGCCTGTGTGCATCATACCATTGCCTTAATTTGGCCTAACAGAATATTTGCTTGTGAGTGGACACCACGTGCCACACGCTTTGCGCTGATTGCCGTCCACATATTTCTGCGGGACAGCTGTCGTGATAGTCACTAGGGGAAAGATAGACACTGCCTACAGGAAAATTAAGGAGACCTTTGGAGAAAAGAGAACCACTTGCATGAATTTCAAGATTTGAGATGGAAACGCAGTTCTAAGCAAAGAAGGGAAACCTGAAAGGTGGAAGGAGTATATAGAGGGTCTATACAAGGGCGGTGCTCTTGAGGACAATATCATACAACCGGAGGAAAATGTAGATGAAGCTGATATAGGAGATATGATACTGCATCAAGAGTTTGACAAAGCACTGAAAGACCTAAGTCGAAATAAGGCCCCGGGAGTAGACAACATTCAATTATAACTACTGACAGCCTTGGGACAGCCACGCCTAACAAAACTACCATCTGGTGACCAAAATGCATGAGACAGAAAAATTACCCTCAGACTTCAAGAAGAATATAATAATTCCAATCCCAAAGGAAGCAGGTGTTGGCAGATGTGAAAATTACCGAACTATCAGTTTAGTAAGTCATGGCTGCAAAATACTAACGCGAATTCTTTACAGACGAATGGAAAAACTGGTAGAAGCCGACCTCAGGGAAGATCAGTTAGGAAATATTGGAATACGTGAGGCAATACTGACCCTACGACTTATCTTAGAAAATAGATTATGTCTACAAAAGCTAGAAACGTAGGTTTGCCTTTCCTTAGAGTATTCCAGTCAACACTGTCAAAAGTTTTCTCTCTTTGAATTCTGAAGGTGGCATGGGTAATATACAGGGAGCGAAAGGCTATTTACAATTTGTACAGAAACAAGATGGCATTTATAAGAGTCGAGGGGCATGAAAGGGAATCAGTGGTTGGGAAAGGAGTGAGACAGGTTTGTAGCCTCTCCCCGATGTTATTCAATCTGTATATTCAGTAAGCAGTGAAGTAAACAAAGTTTTTATTTCTTCTCCATGGATTTTAATACCTACTCCGAATTTTTCTTTTGAGGTTCGGCGATGACATTGTAATTCTGTAAGTGAGGGCAAAGGACTTGGAAGAGCAATTGAAAGGAATGGATAGTGTCTTGAAAGGAAGATATAAGATGAACACCAACAAAAGCAAAACGATGATAATGGAATGTAGTCGAATTACGTCGGGTAACGCTGAGGGAATTAAAATAGGAAATGAGACACTTAAAGTAGTAAAGGAGTTTTGCTATTTGGGGAGCAAAATAACTGATGATGGTCCAAGTAGAGAGGATATAAGATGTAGACTGGCAATTGCAAGGAAAGCGTTTTTGAAGAAGAGAAATTTGTTAACATCAAATATAGATTTAAGTGTCAGGAAGTCTTTTCTGAAAGTATTTGTACGGAGTGTAGCCATGTATGGAAGTGAGACATGGACGATAAATAGTTTGGGCAAGAAGAGAATAGAAGCTTTCGAAATATGGTGCTATAGAAGATTGCTGAAGATTAGATGGGTAGATCACATAACTAATTAGGAGGTATTGAATGGAATTGGGGAGAAGTTTGTGGCACAACTTGGCTAGAAGAAGGGATCGGTTGGTAGGATCAAGGGATCACCAATTTAGTATTGGAGGGCAGCGTGGAAAGTAAAAATCGTAGAGGGAGACCAAGAGATGAATACACTAAGCAGATTCAGAGGGATAGAGAAGCATAAGGAGCTGCTTCAAACCAGTCTCAAGACTGAAGACTCCAACAACAACAACGTGGGATATGGAGGGCAGTCGTTGATGATTCCCACCATTTGACGAGTACAAATGATGGTCCCTTCACAGAGTTGATGTGCTCGGTTGACAGTCATCTGTCGAGTCCGTGTTTGTGGCATAACGGAACACTACCTGAGGATGGAGTAGTAAAAGTCTGTGATTCCCGGGGGGGGGGGGGGGGGGGGAGGGGGGTCAGGGATTTTCTCTGCGACGTGATGACCGGGTGTTGTGTAATGTCCTTAGGTTAGTTAGGTTTAAGTAGGCACAGTCTACACGTGTCTCCAACTGACATTCCGGTGAGATCAGGTAAGCGGGCAGCGGCTACGCCACAGTAGTTGTCGTCGAAGCTTGATGGTACAGGCGTAAGCAGTGTGATCAGTAAATGCAGCTGGCCACAACTCGGCTGCCTTGACTGCATCCTGACTGAGAGAGCGGGATGTATACATCCTATTAATGTAGACTGGCAATGGAAAGGTAACCATTTCTGAAGAAGAGAAATTTGTTAACATCGAGTGTAGATTTATGTATCAGTAAATCGTTTCTGAAAGTATGGAGTGTAGTCATGTATGGAAGTGAAACATGTAGGATAAATAGTTTGGACAAGAATAGAATAGAAGCTTTCGAAATGTGGTGCTACAGATGAATGCTGAAAATAGGGTGGATAGATCACGTAACTAATGAGGAGGTATTGAATAGAATTGGGGAGAAGAGCAATTTGTAGCACAACTTGACTAGAAGAAGGGATCCGTTGGTAGGACATGTTTTGAGGCATCAAGGGATCACAAATTTAGCATTTGAGGGCAGCGTGGAGGGTAAAAATCGTAGAGGGAGACCAAGAGCTGAATACACTAAGCAGATTCAGAAGGATGTAGGTTGCAGTAGGATCTGGGAGATGAAGAAGCTTGCACAGGACAGAGTAGCACGGAGAGCTGCAGCAAACCAATCTCAGGACTGAAGACCACAACAACAACAACAACAACAAAACATTTTTGCAAGCTCGGAACCTTCTGGTCCGTCAGAAACTATCACATTCATTTTTCCATAAATACAGTGTACAAATCTCACAAAATTTAACAAGACAACCGTCTGGACCTTACAAAAGTAAGAGAAAGAATGAATAAGTAATTGTTCCTTCTCTTTCAACAACATTCCAATATTCACAAATAATGTTTGACGTCGCACTGAGACGGCGCGTTTGTTCCTTGAGCTTGACATGTAACTCCTTACAAATGGAAGGCCTCAGACACGGCCAACCGATTCGCCTCAAATTTGGCAGGTCGCTTGTGTACAACCTAAAACGGAGTAATCTAAGATATTTTAGGTCAACACCGCCGCGTTATTGAAAAAAATCACCCCTAAAAGTTATGAAGAGCAATCGACTCAAAATTGGTGGGATCGATAGATAATTGTAAATAGAGCATTTTTCAATATCAGCTATGGTATCCGAAAACGCATACTATTCCAGAAACCGAGGAAAGAAAGTTTTACAACTGTCGCTTCTGTTCCTACTTTTTAAACGGTTTTTGCCGACAGCACTGATAGCGCAACAGCCAAGGTAACTGGCTGGGAATCTGAGAACCCGGGTTCGAATCGCGAGGAAACCCAGTGGATGTTATTATTTTCGTTTGTATTTTTCCATATCTCAATTCATAGGAATAGGAGGGTTAATAAGGTAAGTAAATCTATAAGGAACGATAAAAATAAGGTAGGCAAATAAATTTCTGAAACTTCTTGGGGTAGTAAACAACTAAAATGTTACTCCAGGTCACTTTAGAATGGCTCTTCCAGTCACTGTTACGTGTCCTCATTTTTCGTCGAACAACTAGATGGGTGGTACTTGTCACATAAAAATTTGAAACAAATATACTCACGGCACCAAGAACATCTAATGAATGCAATCTTTCGAAAGCTACACTGTTCCTTCCCAAGAGTAGGCGGAAAACAAACTTGGTTTACATTTCTAAATGTCTTTTTCGGGAATTAATTTTGATGCGTACCACGCATACGATATCATTGCGTGAAAAATCGGTGCTGAAAGTTGGTTATGAATTATGTTGTAAATAGTTATTGTATCCGTGCGGTTGTCCAATTCCCGCTGGGTTTCCAGAAGCACACTGCAATCCTGAAGCCTGGAAATAAAGTTTTTAACCTGGCGATAGAAATCAACATCACACGGCTGGTACACAGGTGTACAGTTGGGCGGTATTACTTTTACCGTGTACGTCGGCTGACCCTCGCCATCTATAATCATTGTGTCATATAATATAGCAATACTTCGTCCACTCCAGGAATCCACTACTAGAAAAAACTTGCTATCGGGAACGTATGGTTTTAAAACATTCTCAAGAAATATTCTGTAAATCGCATTCGTCAGTTTGGAGAAGGTAATGTAAACATTTTTCAACGAGTCGGTTAAACGGTTGACCTCTTCTATAACCTGAGGACCAAATGTAACATTCGTTTCTTGTAAACATAGGAAAACCTTACGTAACAGTTTTCCAGAGGCTGTAGTGGCATGTTGCGCCGTGTACGAATGTGTTAGTAGGATTTTACTACCAACTGCGACAAGGATTCGTTTTTCTCCCTTATGCGATAACGTGCGTCGAATGTTCACCCAATACTCGCATCCTGTAGGCCGGTGTTGATCACGTAATCACTATTAAAACCGGTCATAAGTGACGCCGTTTGCCTGTTGAAAAGAGCTCCCACTTTCTGTATATCTTCTATATTTTGTACCTCCTTATGAGAGACGTATTTAGTGACGCGCCGTTGACGAATTATATACCCCGATCTGAAATGTTTTGCCCAAGATAATGATGCAGCAGACGTAGAATCCTTGTTGGCCGTATATTGAAGCGCTGCACCTGCAGCCCACTCCTGAAGTATTCTCGCTGTTACGTTCTAGTTACGTCAACAAGATTCGACAAACCGGTCGTATGTCCACATATTTATCGCCTGGTATTTGTCGTATCTTGTCCCTCCTTTAACGATATCACTTTCACACAATTTCAAGTCCTTCTTCTGCTCCAGGGCTGTTGTTGCTCCATTCTTTTGCAGTGTTTGTAAGTTCAAATTTGGACGATTCCTGGCTACCGCTACCGCCTTAACTTTTACTTCAAGGGGTATAGAGCTGAAGTTAAGTCGTTTAGTAACCGGTTCGTGATACTCATCGGGAACGGATGAAGCACATATTCCCAGTGACGTGGAGATTTCTGAAATGTTATGACAATTTAGCGATTCACTAGTCGGTATATCTTCCACTGAATCACCTTCTGCTTCGTCTTCATGGTATAGTACCTCAGTATCAAGAAAAGTTATTTCGTTCGTCACCACAAAAATCTCTCGACCATAGCCGTTCCTATCAACCTGGAACGCCGAGAAACAGACCTGGCTGCTTCCAGTAGTGCGTTGATAATGCATCTGTATTTGGCAAACCAAAACACAGCGACGGTAACTTCCCGCTTGCCATCGTCTGTGACAGGCTCCCAACTACATATTACAACGCTAGTCGAAGGGTGTACATCCTCCGTTACTCAGATTTTGCACCTGAAAGATATGACAACAAATAATAACTAGTTACTACGGCATAAACAGACGAGCTAATTTCTACAAACTACAGACAGCACTCGTCATATGTTACTTACAGAATAACACTGTATTCATTCACGAAACTTATTTCATTCGGCACATTAATGATGGAAAAATCACTACTGTATCCGCCAGGATCGCGGCAGCCTAATGACGGAAAACAACTCTTTCCGATTTACGTCTATAAGGCTCGTGCTGGACACCTTCTCTCTTCCAGATTCACAACTATGATATGACGAACAGGCAACCGGGACAACATAACTCTCCCCGCGTGCATTCTGTCCCGTGCCTCGCTGTAAACAAGCGTCGCGCGGTTGGCTGTCTGTGATCCCTCGTGAGGAATTCGAAGCACTCTTACAAGGGGAGGCCGCCAATTGTGAAATTCAGATTCAATTCATACTGCGCATAATAAAAGCTCATGGCCAGAGGTGCTATGTGGGAAAGCACCAAGATGTACTTCTCAGCCGTTGTCGAGAAAATCGACAGTTAAAAGAAACCGTTGCGGTGAAATACTCACTACGATTGATAGTATTCTACAGCGTCGTGACGCAGCGGTAAGCTCTCGGGTTCGGGTTCGTAATTCCGAAGTTCGCCGTATCGAATCTCGTGCCATGCAACCATTTTTTTTTAGTATTTGTTTTTTGTAATTCAAATTTGTGTACATACACACAATGCATATATATATAATTCCCAGCAATCAGTTGCAACAATTATGCATATAATAAGTTGTTGAAAGTCGTTTGTCGTGGAAAAACTGGCAACTTCGAACATCATTATGTTTTCCGCAAACAAAGTTGTATTTCATTAATGTTATTAATTGTCTTCATAATGTTAACCAAGTATAGTTAACGGAAGACGTAGAAACGATATTCCGAAACGAATACGTATAGCGTAAATCAAACGTTCGAATTAGAATAGAAACCCCACGTACACAAATTTTCTGTGGCAGGTATGAAATATAAACTCCGTTACTCGCTCGTTACACTCGAAGGACAGATGTTGAATGGGCCGAAACGAGCTGCCGCATAACAGCGTAGTTGCCTGCCAACTTCGAAAGAAGGTAGGTGCGGTCCCTAGCGCAACTTATAACATCGTCGAAAATCAGTGCGGACGTGAGAGCTTTGGTACACCCTGTTAAACAAACGGAAAAATGGAGGCGGTACAATTGGAGAGCGATCCGCCTTCACCAACATGTGTAAGCAATTCATATATGAATTACAAAGCACTAATAATAAAAAATGTAGCATGGCGCGAGATTTTTTTTTTTATTTTTCCGCCTCTCCCGACACGCTTCATATACCCTGCGCTGCTTGTGCTGCTAGTTAGTTGGTTAGGCAGTCCATAGATTTTTTTATTTTGTTTATTTTTTATTTAATTTTTGTTCATTGTATCTGCTCGGGCGGACGTCGCAAGACACCCGTTTCAGTTCGTCGTTGATCCATTAACTCAGTTTTTTTATTACAGACGGCAGCTAACACATTCCTCCCCCCATGAACCATGGACCTTGCCGTTGGTGGGGAGGCTTGCGTGCCTCAGCGATACAGATGGCCGTACCGTAGGTGCAACCACAACGGAGGGGTATCTGTTGAGAGGCCAGACAAACGTGTGGTTCCTGAAGAGGGGCAGCAGCCTCTTCAGTAGTTGCAGGGGCAACAGTCTGGATTATTGACTGATCTGGCCTTGCAACATTAACCAAAACGGCCTTGCTGTGCTGGTACTGCGAACGGCTGAAAGCAAGGGGAAACTACAGCCGTAATTTTTCCCGAGGACATGCAGATTTACTGTATGATTAAATGATGATGGCATCCTCTTGGGTAAAATATTCCGGAGGTAAAATAGTCCCCCATTCGGATCTCCGGGCGGGGACTACTCAGGAGGATGTCGTTATCAGGAGAAAGAAAACTGGCGTTCTACGGATCGGAGCGTGAAATGTCAGACCCATTAATCGCGCAGGTAGGTTAGAAAATTTAAAAAGGGAAATGGATAGGTTAAAGTTAGATATAGTGGGAATTAGTGAAGTTCGGTGGCAGGAGGAACAAGACTTCTGGTCAGGTGACTACAGGGTTATAAACACAAAATCAAATAGGGGTAATGCAGGAGTAGGTTTAATAATGTATAGGAAAATAGGAATGCGGGTAAGCTACTACAAACAGCATAGTGAACGCATTATTGCGGCCAAGATAGATTCGAAGCCCACACCTACTACAGTAGTACAAGTTTATATGCCAACTAGCTCTGCAGATGATGAATAAATTGAAGAAATGTACGATGAAATAAAAGAAATTACTCAGATAGTGAAGGGAGACGAAAATTTAATAGTAATGGGTGACTGGAATTCGAGTGTAGGAAAAAGGAGAGAAGGAAACATAGTAGGTGAATATGGATTGGGGCTAAGAAATGAAAGAGGAAGCCGCCTAGTAGAAATTCGCACAGAGCACAACTCAATCATAGCTAACACTTGGTTTAAGAATCATGAAAGAAGGTTGCATACGTGGAAGAACCCTGGAGATACTAAAAGGTATCAGATAGATTATATAATGGTAAGACAGAGATTTAGGAACTAGGTTTTAAGTTGAAAGACATTTCCAGGGGCAGATGTGGACCCTGACCACAATCTATTGGTTATGACCTGTAGATTAAAACTGAAGAAACTGCAAAAATGTGGGAAATTAAGGAGATGGGACCCGGATAAACTGAAAGAACCAGAGGTTGTACAGAGTTTCAGGGAGAGCATAAGGGAACAATTGACAGGAATAGGGGAAAGAAATACTGTAGAAGAAGAATGGGTAGCTCTGAGGGATGTAGTAGTGAAGGCAGCAGAGGCTAAAGTAGGTACAAAGACGAGGGCTGCTAGAAATCCTTGGGTAACAGAAGAAATATTGAATTTAATTGATGAAAGGAGAAAATACAAAAATGCACTAAATGAAGCAGCCAAAAAGGAATACAAACGTCTCAAAAATGAGATCGAAAGGAAGTGCAAAATGGCTAAACAGGGATGGCTAGAGGACAAATGTAAGGATGTAGAAGCTTATCTCACTAGGGGTAAGATAGATACTGCCTACAGGAAAATTAAAGAGACCTTTGGAGAGAAGAGAACCACGTGTATGAATATCAAGAGCTCAGATGGCAGCCCAGTTCTAAGCAAAGAAGGGAAGGCAGAAAGGTGGAAGGAGTATATAGAAGGTTTATACAAGGGCGATGTACTTGAGGACAATATTATGGAAATGGAAGAGGATGTAGATGAAGACGAAATGGGAGATACGATACTGCGTGAAGAGTTTGACAGAGCACTGAAAGACCTGAGTCGAAACAAGGCCCCCGGAGTAGACAACATTCCATTAGAACTACTGACGGCCTTGGGACAACCAGTCCTGACAAAACTCTACCAGCTGGTGAGCAAGATGTATGAGACAGGCGAAATACCCTCAGACTTCAAGAATAATATAATAATTCCAATCCCAAAGAAAGCAGGTGCTGACAGATGTGAAAATTACCGAACTATCAGTTTAATAAGCCACGGCTGCAAAATACTAACGCGAATTCTTTACAGACGAATGGAAAAACTGGTAGATGCAGACCTCAGGGAGGATCAGTTTGGATTTCGTCGAAATGTTGGAACACGTGAGGCAATACTGACCTTACGACTTATCTTAGAAGAAAGATTAAGAAAAGGCAAACCTACGTTTCTAGCATTTGTAGACTTAGAGAAAGCTTTTGACAGTGTTGACTGGAATACTCTTTTTCAAATTCTAAAGGTGGCAGGGGTAAAATACAGGGAGCGAAAGGCTATTTATAATTTGTACAGAAACCAGATGGCAGTCATAAGAGTCGAGGGGCATGAAAGGGAAGCAGTGGTTGGGAAAGGAGTGAGACAGGGTTGTAGCCTCTCCCCGATGTTATTCAATCTGTATATTGAGCAAGCAGTAAAGGAAACAAATGAAAAATTTGGAGTAGGTATTAAAATTCATGGAGACGAAGTAAAAACTTTGAGGTTCGCCGATGACATTGTAATTCTGTCAGAGACGGCAAAGGACTTGGAAGAGCAGTTGAACGGAATGGACAGTGTCTTGAAAGGATGATATTAGATGAACATTAACAAAAGCAAAACGAGGATAATGGAATGTAATCAAATTAAATCGGGTGATGCTGAGGCAATTAGATTAGGAAATGAGACACTTAAAGTAGTAAAGGAGTTTTGCTATTTAGGAAGTAAAATAACTGATGACGGTCGAAGTAGAGAGGATATAAAATGCAGACTGGCAATGGCACGGAAAGCGTTTCTGAAGAAGAGAAATTTGTTAACATCGAATATAGATTTATGTATCAGGAAGTCGTTTCTGAAAGTATTTGTTTGGAGTGTAGCCATGTATGGAAGTGAAACATGGACGATAACTAGTTTGGACAAGAAGAGAATAGAAGCTTTCGAAATGTCGTGCTACAGAAGAATACTGAAGGTAAGGTGAATAGAGCACGTAACTAATGAGGAGGTATTGAATAGGATTGGGGAGAAGAGAAGTCTGTGGCACAACTTGACTAGAAGAAGGGATCCGTTGGTAGGACATGTTTTGAGGCATCAAGGGATCACAAATTTAGCATTGGAGGGCAGCGTGGGGGGTAAAAATCGTAGAGGGAGACCGAGAGATGAGTACACTAAGCAGATTCAGAGGGATGTAGGTTGCAGTATGTACTGGGAGATGAAGCAGCTTGCACAGGATAGAGTAGCATGGAGAGCTGCATCAAGCCAGTCTCAGGACGGAAGACAACAACAAACAACCTTATTATTATCATTCTTTATTAATTTACTTACCTTATTAACCATCCTATCCCTATCAATTGAGATATGGAAAAATACAAACGAAAATAATAACATCCGCTAGGATTCTCCGATTCCCAGCCAGTTAGTTACCTTAGCTGTTCCGCTATCGCCGCTGTCGGCGAAAAGCGTTTACCATGTGGGTACAGGAGCGACAATTCTAAAAGTTTCTTTCCTCGATTTTTGGAAAAGTTTGCGTTTGCGGGCCCCATACCTGATGATGAAAAATGCTCTATTTACAATTATCTATCGATCGCTCTAATTCTGAGTCCGTTGCTCGTCAAAACCTTTAAGGTTGATTTTCTCAAAATTGCGGGGGTGTTGACCCAAAATATCTTGGAGTATTTCATTTTAGGTTCTACACAAGCAACCAGCCAAATTTGAGCCGAATCGGTTGGCCGTGTATGAGGCCTTCCCCAGCTTTTGACATATTTTACCAAAAGAAACTAGGACTAGACATTTCAGTAAACTGCCATTTGTTCCTCGGAGCTAATGTATTGAACATTTAGATGGCCTCGCCCTGTATAAAGACCAACAGCCGTTCTATCACATTTCGTTGTCTCTGATGAACCCTCACCGTCGAGGACAACATACTGCGTACTATTATTCAAGAAGTTTTCGAGCCATTCACATTTCTGTGAACTTATTCGAAATGCTCGTAGTTTCTTTAACAATCTGCAATGGGGCACGATGTCAAATTCTTTCCGGAAATCTAGAAATATGGAATCTGCCTGTTGCCCATCATACATAGTTCTCAGTATGTCACGTGAGGAAAGGTCAAGCTGAGTTTCGCACTTACGATGCTTCCTAAAGCCATGTTGATTCGTCGACGTAAGTTGCTTAGCCTCAAGTAAGTCTATTATAATCGAACTGAGAATGTGTTCAGGGAGTCTGCTGCAATCAGAAGTTAGGGATATTGGTCTCTAATTTTACGGGTCCGTTTCTTTACCTCTCTATATACTGGAGTCATCTGCGCTTTTTTTCCAGTCGCTTGAAACTTTACGCTGGGCGAGGGATTTACGACAATTGCAGGTAAGGGACCAATGACGTATAACACTCCTTGTAAAATCCAAAACCTATAACAATATTAATATACAGAAGAAAACGCTGCGATCTTATGCACCATCCTAATAGCTTGCGATCTCAGTATTTGCGGCGTGAGGCAACGTCACACGTCGCGAGGGCCAGGGAGACCACTCTCCCTTGGAAAAAAGCACTTGCATTAACGTGCCTGTATACTAGACTTGCAGTCATTACGACACTCGCTTTCTAAGTGGCGCACACATTCCGCCAGTATCAGGGTTATCGCCTGCTAGTTAGACAGCCAGCTATACACGCCAGCTCCTATCTAGCTCCGCTCCACCTGTCCGTCAAAACAGTGCGCATATAGCCGCGCCAGTCTCTTTCACTCTGCGCGAGAAAATTTAACATTTCTTCTTTTAAAATATGTAAAATTAAATCAATACGTTTTTCAGTTTACTGCAAATATTACTTTTTGAAGCACTGTAATCATTTTCTTTCTTTATCTACAAATAGTGGGGATAATATGAAAAATGTTCTCAAACATAATTTTGAATGTCGAGTGTAGAGTATATACGAAATTTGGAAGGCTTCCTAACACCAAACGCTGACTGGAAGTATCTTGTATGATGAGGGGCCCTGTAGTCTGCACGTTGACAGAAACTGTTCCGTCAGTGGAGGCGCGCCTATTTGGTAAAACATCCACACCACGTCTCCGTGCGACTTATCGCCGGCCACGGGTGGGTCTTGAACCTGTCCTGGAGAGTGGTGGCGTGTTTCAGCCCGAATTAATGGATTGCTATGTTAGTTCAGAGACAGGTCTCCGTGCCGGCGCTGACGCACGGCGTGGTAGGAGGTCCGCAAAACCTCAGGCGTGGTGGGGATGTTTTTGCGAGGGAAATAAGGAATCAACTTTTACATTAGTATGGCCAGTGTAGCGGGCTGTGTGTAGCCTTCTTATCTTGAGAATCTGCAACTCTATTGGAATTTTCGTAAGAATCTTTAGATACTTCTGCAGAACTGATATTTTTCATGTTCATTAGTGAATGACGGCGCTGCTGTTATCACGCAGTTTAATCTTAGTGATTCAGCTCATATAATGTGAGTTACTTTTTCGTTGCTTAATGAAGCTGTTTAATTAAACAGTAATAAAGTACCCAATATCAATCTGGAAATATCCACCAGGCTGTGGCTAAGCCATGTCTCTACAAAATCCTTTCTTCCAGGAGAGCCAGTTCTGCAACGCTCGCAGAAGAGCTTCGGTGAAGTTAGGAAGGTAGGAGACGGGGTACTGGCACAATTGAAGCTGTGAGGACTGGTAGTGAGTCGTGCTTGGGTAGCTCAGACGGCAGAGAACGCCGTGAGGCAAATATCCCGAGTTCGAGTCTCGGTCGAGCACACAGTTTTAATCTGCCAGGAAGCGCCAGTAATAAAGTAAACTTTCATTACATCAGAGTGTTGCTGCTTACAAGTGTTACTCCACAGTAATGGCCCATACGAAGGAATGAACACCGCAGCTGCAACAAATCCCAGCCACCAGGTTATTCGATGAAAGCTGCCTCGTTGTGGTATTGTGGTTCTGGCTCGGAACCTGGGTCATTTTCTTGCAGGTATCGCCAGTTTTTCTCATCCAGATCGCTGCCCGAGTCAGAATGTGTGGCATGAGACCAGCCATGCGTAGCGGTCCAGATATGAGATGCACACAGACGTATATCTCATTAAGGATATTATGAGTGCAGTTACCATGTTAGTTTGGTCGCGGTACGTGGTAGTGGCTGAGTGAAATAGGCAAAGTCCGCGAAATATGGAGCAATAAATACTCTTCGGTAATACTAAATAATATGCACTGAAGCGCCAAACAGACTGGTATAGGCATGCGTATTCAAATACAGGCTGAATACGGCGCTGCGGTTGGCAACGGCAATATAAGAGAACAGGTGTCACGCTCAGTTGTTAGATCGGTTACTACTGCTACAATGACAGGTTATCAAGATTTAAGTGAGTTTGAACGTGATGTTATAGTAGGCGCACGAGCTATGGGACACAGCATCTCCAAAGTAGCGACGAAGTGAGGATGTATGTGTAGTGAACCGTGAATATCAGGAATCCGGTAAAATATCAAGTCTCCCACATCACTGCGACCGAATCATTTAACGAAACATCATCGATATGGGCTTTCGGAGCTGAATGCCCACTCGTGTATCCTTGATGACTGCGCGACACAAAGCTTTACGCCTGCACTAGGCCCTTCAACACCGATATTGGACTACTGGTGACTGGAAATATGTTGCCTGGTCGGACGAGTCTCGTACGAAAGAACAGACACCATTGCTGACCTAAGGCCGTCTAGAACGAAATTACGATTGTATTAATACCTTGAGCTGCTGACGGGCGTTGACGTATAGCAACGGGGACTGGTGAAAATGTGTGCCCGACCGGGATAGAGCGTCCTTCATGTAAGCAGGAGATCCCGGGTTCGAGTCCCGGTCGGGGCACACATTTTCACCTGTGCTCGTTAACATATATCAACGCCCATCAGCAGCTGAAGGTATTAATGTAATTCTAACCTCAGACATTAGTCGAGCCATGCCACGTCGAGTTGCGGTACTTCCGTGTACTCACGGGGGCTTTACACGATGTTAGGGAGGTGTCCCAGTTTCTTTGGCTCTTCAGTGTATATGACTTAAGAGCATTGACATATATGTAAAAATGTTTTGATTGTATCACTTATGATGCAATTTAGTGGTGATAGAGTCTTCAACGTGTTTCATCAGTACTGTGGTGGTCCGAGGTGAGTGATTGTGGTTGGCAGATACTTCAGTGTACTGTGGGATGTAGAACACTTAGTTCTCTCAGAAAAGGCTATATTCTCTATTACCTTTGAACTTTACCGCATTACTTAATATACTCGCTTATACAATCCTCTCCCTGTTGCATCCATACTGGCATTAACGTTTCGTTACGCGACATATTTAACAGCAGTAATACTCTCTTAAAATAATGCTATTTAAATGAAGCTCGAAATGCGAGGAAGCTGCCTTATGTCATTAGGCATGTACTTTTCATTGCATATATGTAATATATTGTTTTCATAATACTTTCTTACAGACTATATTTGCAGTTACTGACGGAAATGCACAAAATCGTGAAAAGGATTATACATATGAAGAATAAGCGAAATGCTTATACGAAATCACTGTAGAGAATCGTTCGGTTACTCATTTGTTTGTTACGAGTGGCTTTACCTCGTAGTATATCTGGATTTTTTTTTCTTTGTGACTCTGTTGATTGTCGGCAAACTGCAATTAACGAAAACGCTCTGGGACATTAAAAACTGATATATTTATTAAAGTTTGAATAACGAAACTGGGCAAGCATCGTATGGCGTCCGTCAAATGAAACAATAAACGCATTTTCATATGTACGGTAAAGTTCGTAAATCACAGACTATGTAGCTTTTCCTAACAGTATTTGTTGCTCAGTATTTCGCGAATTTCTGTTCGCCACACTTATCCACTGTCACGCACCAAGACAGAAGTCCCTTACTATCTTACTAACAGCGTGAGACCAAGCGATAGCTACGAACATAACGAGTCGGTGGCAGTCCGTCAAGCAGGAAAGTATATCAGTAAAAAAAAAAGAAAAGAAAAAAAATATTCCTACGGCCTACCCAAACCATTGTTTCTTGTTTCCCAATCGCGGTAGATGGCGCTGTAATCGACGAATATCCACTGTGCCTGTTTTTGCATTTAAGACACAAAGTATTTACGATGTAAATGAAAACCTTCCTGTTCAAAAGGTACATACTGATCTTCAGACATTGCTTGAGTGTGTTGTAAATTTGTACGGGGCAAATAAAAGACATTTCTAGCAAATAAGCTACTTGTATGGTAACGTAATTTTCTGTTTCCTACGGGGTTGGCTGTGATAAGTGCCCAAACCACGTGAATGCTGCGCCGGGCGTTGTGGCCGAGCGGTTCTAGGCGCTTCATTCTGGAACCGCGCGATCGCTACTATCGCAGGTTCCAATCCTGAGTTCTGAGTTCTAGGGCACTGATGACCTCAGATGTTAAGCCCCATAGTGCTCAGAGCCATTTGAACCATTTGAAGCTGAATGCTTCACTTCGGTCGCCTCCCTCGAACCCCGCCAACAGGGTGACTGATTTAGATGTGCGTTTCCGCCCAACCGCTGTAAATCTCACGCTGGCCGCTACGCGGAACACAAGCCACAACCACTCTAATAAGTTAAAATGCCCACAAGGTGATAATGACAGGCTCACCTGCCATGGATACTCAACGAAATCAAGCATTCCAATGGTGAGCGGCATGGGTACTCAGCGATAGTAAGCATCCCGATGGGAACAAAATAGTATTACCTCAAAATCTTGTTACTGGATCACGTTAAACGTCGATTCTAAGTAGACACAGGAACCGGTAACCACGTTACACTCTACAGTCCAATTTGGAAGAGTCAAGTAGGTATCCCACTGCTGTCCAGGACGCCTCCCGACGCACTTTCGCTCAGTTCGAAGCGGCACTCAAGAATGAAGACAGCTCTACCCCAGCCAATGAGATTCCAGGCCGAAGGCGTTTGTGGAAACCTCATGGACAGTGGTGGTATACCGCCATACGACCCGACAACCAGGAGTCATGCTCCGGGGTGCCATTACTTTTCACAGTAAGGCCTCTTTGG
The DNA here is from genome assembly GCF_023897955.1 of Schistocerca gregaria. Taxonomy (NCBI): domain Eukaryota; kingdom Metazoa; phylum Arthropoda; class Insecta; order Orthoptera; family Acrididae; genus Schistocerca; species Schistocerca gregaria. Next base: position 3,343,864 of record NW_026061803.1, on the reverse strand, counting down.
TTGTCAGCCGCGACACCCTTACAGCACTGCAGTGGTACGTCCAAGACATTGCACGTGCTTTTTTTTTTTTTTTTTTTTTTTTTTTTTTTTTTTTTTTTTTTGTTCTTCATGAGTAGCCATTCTGGTCTGACACTTCAGAAAGACAATGCCTGTCAGCACACGGCGAGAGTTTCTACTGCTTGTCTTCGTCCTTGCCAAACCATACCTCGGCCGGCAAGGTTGCCTGGTCTCTCTCCAACTGAGAACGTTCGGAGCATTATGGGCAGCACCTCATCTGCATGGATACTCTGCAAATTACATTTCAGTGCCTGGCAGAGGGATCATCGAACCACCTTCACAATCCTCTATTATTCCAAACTCGTAAACCTCGCGAAACAACGAACACCTATATCTTTTCGTACGAGCTCTGATTTACCTTATCGTGGTGATCGTTTCTCCCTATGTAGTCAGTGTCAACAATATATTTTCGCATTCGGAGTAGAAAGTTGGTGAATTTCATGACAAGATTCCGTCGGAACGAAAAACGGCTTTCTTTTAATGATGTCCAACCCAAATCCTGTATCATTTCTGTGGCACTCTCTCCCATATTTCGCGATAATACAATACGTGCTGCCCTTCTTTGAACTTTTTCGATGTACTCAGTCAGTCGTATCTGGTAAGGAACCCACACCACGCAGCAGTATTCTAAAAGAGGACGGATAAACGTAGTGTAGTCAGTCTCGTTAGTAGATCTGTTACATTTTCTATGTGTCCTACCAATAAAACGGAGTCTTTGGTTAGCCGTCCCCACAACATTTTCTTTGTGTTCCTTCCAATTTTTGGTTGTTCGTAATTGTAATTCCTAGGCATTTAGTTGAATCTACGGCCTTCATATTTGACTGATTTATCGTGTAACCGAAGTTTAACTGATTCCTTTTAGCACTCAAATGGATGACCTCACGCTTTTCGTTATTTAGGGTCAATTGACAATTTTCGCAGTATACATATTTTCTAAATCGTGTTGTAATTTGTTTTGCTGTTCTCACGACTTTACTAGTCGATAAACGACAGCGTCATCTGCAAACAATCTATGACAGCTACTCAGATTGTCTTCCAAATTGTTTATAAATATAAGGAACAGAAAAGTGCCTATAACACTACCTTTGGAACGCCAGAAGTCACTTCTGTTTTACTCGATGGTTTTCCATCGATTGCTACGAACTGTGACTTCTCTGACAGAAAATCACAAATCCAGTCACAAAACTGAGACGATATTCCAAAGCACGCAATTTCACTAAAAGCCGTTCATGTGGTACAGTGTCAAAAGCCTTCTGTATATCCAGAAATACGGAATCGATCTGAAATCACTTGTCAATAGCAGTCAACACTTCACATGTTACATAAGAACGATCTTCACTAAATCCATGTTCACTGTGTGTCAATAGATCGTTTTCTTCGATGTAATTCATAATGTTATCCTACTACCTTTCTTGAATATTGGTGTGACCTGTGCAACTTTCCAGTCTTTGGGTACGGACCTTTCGTCGGGATTTCGCCGATCTAACGCGTCAGTTCCACAGAATTTTGGCACGATATACCTCAGGAGAACATCCAACAACTGTACTTAATAATGCCGAATCGAATAAATACCTGAATAAGCACCAGATGTGGATCAACGCGTTACTTACTTGCTCGATTTCTGAAGCACTTTCTGTTGGATAAATCATCCACATTGTTCTGTACATGTACTACACATTGACGGATTTTCGTCTCATTCGCGTTATTCTTTCATGGCCTATAGTTTTTATGTGTGTTATAACGTATATCCATACTCCCAGAATGACTAGGAAGGTGCGTTATAAATATGGTGAAAATACTGTTTAATTATTTGCAGTATCCTTAATATGGGAAAACCAATAATAATTAGTCTACAACAGATTGCTGTTCAAAAAGGACTGTCATCTCTTTTTTGCAAAGCATTTGCAGAAGAGAACGCTTCTGCTCATATAGTGTGTTTACCTTTAAACAGGTTCAATAGATGGTTCAAATTGCTCTGAGCCCTATGGGACTTAACATCTGAAGTCATCAGTCCCCTAGACCTGGAACTACTTAAGCCTAACTAACCTAAGGACATCACACACATCCATGCCCGAGGCAGGATTCGAACCTGCGACCGTAGCAGCAGCGCATTCCCGGGTTGAAGCGCCTAGAACCGCTCGGCCACAGCGTCCGGCAAATTCCAATAGATCATCGAACATTGAGAACAGCTGAAATCTCTCAAATTGAATTAAGCTCCATGGCTCGGCTGATCCCTTAACACGGTGCATGGTATTTGCGGCAGTTCTGTTAACTATAATCCAGCGTCCATCGCACGAACAAAAAGCCCTGCCCAGTACTTGGAAGAAATCACAGATCGCACCCGTTTACAAGAAGGGCAGTACACGTGATCCTCAAAACTTCCGTCCGGTATCCTTGATATCGATTTGTTATAGAATCTTCGAATATATTCTAAATTAAAAAATAACGAGGTATCTCTGACAGAATGACCTCCCCATGGCAACCTGTATGATTTCCGAAAACAATGATCACGTGAAACCCAACTCGCTATTTTCTCAGATGACTGCTAAAAGTAATGGACGAAGGCAGATAAATGCAGTATTTTTCGATTTTCGAAAAGTATTTGATTCAGTACCACTGCTATACTATTGTCAAAAGTAAGGCACTATTAGGAATCAATGAAAATTGGCGTCAGTTGAGGATATTTGATAAGGAGAATGTAGCTTGTAATCTTGGATGAAGAGTCATCATTAAGTATCAAAGTAACTTAGATTGTGCCCCAGGGAAGTGTCTTGGAAGCCTTGTTGTTGATATTGTGCAGGGAAATGCTAAAGTCCGTATTATTTCAAAAGTCAATATTTCACGGAATAATGCAGGCAGTGAGAGCCGCACGCGGTAGCCGAGTTGTCTTGGGCGCCTTGCCCCGGTTCGCACGGCTCCCCTCGGAGGTTCGAGCCCTTCCTCGGGCACGGGTGTGTGTTTTGTCCGTAATGTAAGTCAGTTTAAGTTAGGGACCGATGGTCTCAGCTGTTTGGTCCCATAGGAACTTACCACAAATTTCCCAAATTTAGGTTTTTACTGAAACTAAAGAAAGTGCAAATGACAAATAATCCTGAGTTAATAACGAGCATCAAAACCGTTATAGGGATTAGTGAACACAGGGTTGTCGTAGCGAGACTGTATATTGTAATCCCGAAATCCTCGAAAAACAAACAAAAAGTATATCTATTCAAAAATGCTGATAAAAATTCACTTGACGCCTTCCTGAGAGACTCATTCCAAATTAATAATATAAGTGTAGACCAGAAGTCGTTTGCATTCAAAAAATAGTATCGGCAGCAATTGAGAGATTTATACGAAATAAACTAACAAACGGCGGAGCTGATCCTCCGTGGTACACAAAACGGGTTAGAACACTGTTGCAGAAACAACTAAACAAACATGCCAAATTTAAACAGACGCAAAATCCCTAAGATTGCGCTAAATTCCGGGCTTCTCTAAAGGATAGCCAGAGTTCAATGCGAGATGCCTATAACAGTTTCCACGACGAAACTTTGTCTCGAAACCTGGCAGACAAATCCAAGATATTCTGGTCGTATATGAAGTATGCTAGTGGCAATTTACAATCAATGCCTCCTCTGCGCTATAACACTGGAGATACTATCGAAGACAGAGCTACCGAAGTAGAGTTACTAAACGCAGCCTTCCGAAATGCCTTCACAAAAGAAGAAGTAGTAAATGTTCCAGAATTCGAATCGAGAACAGCTGCCAACGAGAGCAACGTAGAAGTAAATCCTTGGAGTAGTGAAGCAAGTTAAATCACTTAATAAAAGCAAGTCTTCTGCCCCAGACTGTATAAAAATTAGGTTCCTTTCCGAGTATGCTGATGCATTAGCTCCATGCTTAACAATCATATACAACCGTCCGCTCAACGTGAGATCTGTACCCCAATACTGGAAGGTTGCACAGGTCACACCAATATACAAGAAAGGTAGTAGGAGTAATCCACTAACTTGCAGGACCATATCGTTAACGTCGATATGCAGCAGGACTTTAGAACATATATTGTGTTCGAACATTACGAATTACCTCGAAGGAAACGGTCTATTGACACGCAGTCAACATGGGTTTAGTAAAGATCGTTCCTGTGAAACACAACTAGCTCTTGTTGAGTGCTATTGACAAGGGATTTGAGATCGATTCCGTATTTCCGGAAGGCTTTTGACACTGTACCGCACAAGCGGCTCGTAGTGAAAATGCGTGATTATGGAATATCGTCTCAGTTTTGTGACTGGATTGGCCATTTCCTGTCACGGAGGTCACAATTCTTAGTAATTGACGGAACGTCATCGAGTAAAGCAGAAGTGATTTCCGGCGTTCCCCAAGGTAGTGCTATAGGCCCTTTTCTGTTCCTTATCCATATAAACGATTTGGGAGACAATCTGAGCAGCTGTCTTCGGTTGTTTGCAGATGACGCTTCCGTTTATCGACTAATAAAGTCATCAAAAGATCAAATTTAAATTACTCTGAGCACTATGGGACTCAACTGCTGCGGTCACTAGTCCCCTAGAACTTAGAACTACTTAAACCTAACTAACCTAAGGACATCACACACAGGATTCGAACCTGCGACAGTAGCAGTCGCACGGTTCCAGACTGCGCGCCTAGATCAAAATATCAAAATAAACTGCAAAATGATTTAGAAAAGATATCTGATTGTGCGAAAAGTTGCAGCAGACCCTAAATAACGAAAAGTGTAAGATCATCCACAAGAGTACTAAAAGGAACTCTTTAAACTTCGGTTACACGATAAATAGGTCTAATCGAAAAGCCGTAAATTCAACTATATATCTAGGTATTACAATTACGAACAAGTTAAATTGGACAGAACACATAGAAAATGTTGTGGGAAAGGCTCACCAAAGGCTGCGTTTTATTTTCAGGACACTTAGTAGGTCGGTTATATTTTCTAAGGAGACTGCCTACACTACACTTGTCCGTCCTCTTTTAGAATACTGCTGCGCGGTATGGGATACCTACCAGATAGGACTGACGGAGTACATCGAAAAAGTTCAAAGAAAGGCAGCACATTTTGTTTTATCGCGAAATATGGGAGAGAGTGTCACCGAAATGATACCGGAAGTGGGTTGGGCATCATTTAAGGCGTTTTTCGTAGTGACGGAATCTTCTCACGAAATTCCAATCACCAACTTTCTCCTCCGGGTGCGAAAATGTTTTGTTGACACCGAACTATATAGGGAGGCACGATCACCACCATAAAATAAGGGAAATCAGAGCTCGTACGGAAAGATACAGGTTTTCATTCTTTCCCCGCGCTATACGAAATTGGAATAATAGAGAATTGTGAAGGTGTTTCTATGAACCCTCTGCCAGGCACTTAAATGTAATTTGCAGAGTATCCATGTAGATGTAGATGTAGATGTACACCAACAGATGGCTCTTTATATGATACAAAAGCAATATTTAGCATAGCAATGGAGTTTTGAAGATGTTACTTATAACAAATGCTCAGTATGTCGGCCGTCATTCACCCACAGTGCCTGTAGTCAGGCGACAACGTTGTGAAATGCTCTGTACAACTCACCAGTAGGTATGGTGAAAAACTGCCGTCGAGTGTTGTCTTTTAGCATCGTTAATGCGGTCGGACGATCGCGGGTGACTTGAGACCTCAGCTAAGCCCACAGCCAATAATCACACGTACTGAGGTCTGGGGAGCCGGGAGTGGCTGCTCAGCTCGTGATCCTCACTAAATAATGTGCGCGAGACATCTTGCACACGTGTAGCAGTGCGGAGTGGGGCGCCGTCCTGGATGAAAGTCGTACCTTTCGGAGAGTGTTTATTAGCCAGACATGGGACGATGCGATTTAGTAACATCGACCTACCTCGCACCCGCCACGCTGACAGTTTGCAAAGTTGCCCGTCTGTTGCCCAGTTTTACTGTCTTTTTCCATTTCAATAAAAGCCGATGCCATTTAAGGCATTTGTTTCACTTTTTACCACTCGACCGAAATTGTTCTGTGAATTAGGCTACAGGAAAGTTAAGGAGGTATTCGGGAAACAAAGAGAAGCAGCTGTACGAATATAAAGATCTCAGATGGAGAACCAGTCTTCAGCAAAGATGGGAAAGGTGGGAGGTCGAAGGAGTATGTAGAGGGTCTATACAAAGTGTGGGGCAGCGGGTTAACAGTAGTCATTGTAATCACTCACGTTTTGTTGTTGTTGTTTTGGTCTTCAGTCCTGAGACTGGTTTGATGCAGCTCTCCATGCTACTCCATCCTGTGCAAGCTGCTTCATCTCCCAGCACCTACCCCAACCTACATCCTTCTGAATCTGCTTAGTGTAGTCACCTCTTGGTCTCCCTCTACGATTTTTACCCTCCACACTGCCCTCCAGTACTAAATTGGTGATTCCTTGATGCCTCAGAACATGTCCTACCAACCGATTCCTACTTCTAGTCAAGTTGTGCCACAAACACCTCTTCTCCCCAATTCTATTCAATACATTCTCATTAGATATGTGATCCACCCAACTAATCTTCAGCATCTTTGTATAGCACCACATTGCGAAAGCTTCTATTCTCTTCTTGTCCAAACTATTTATCGTCCACGTACTCCATACAAATACTTCTAAATCTATACTCGGTTTTAACAAATTTCTCTTCTTCAGAAACGCTTTCCTTGCCATTCTCGGTCTACATTTTATATCCTCTCTACTTAGAACATCATCAGTTATTTTTTTCCCCAAATAGCAAAACTCCTTTACTACATTAAACGTCTCATTTCCTAATCCAATTCCCTCAGCATCACAGGCCTTAATTCGACTACATTCCATTATCCTCGTTTTGCTTTTGTTGATGTTCATCTTATATCCTCCTTTCAAGACACTGTCCATTCCGTTCAACTGCCCTTCCAAGTCCTTTGCTGTCTCTGAGGTTCGCGAATGACATTGTAACTCTGTCAAAGTTTTTATTTCTTCTCCATGAATTTTAATACCTACTCCGAATTTATATTTGGTTTTCTTTACTACTTGCTCAATATACAGATTCAACAGCATCCGGGAGAGGCTACAATCCCGTCTCAATCCCTTTCCAACCACTGCTTCTCTTTCGTGCCCCTTGACTCTTATAACTGCCATCTGGTTTCTGTTAAAATTGAAAATAGACTTTCGCTCCCTGTATTTTACCCCTGCCCCCTTCAGAATTTGAAAGAGAGTATTCCAGTCAACACTGTCAAAAGCTTTCTCTAAGTCTACAAATGCTAGGAATGTAGGTTTGCCTTTCCTTAATCTTTCTTCTAAGATAAGCCGTAGGGTCAGTATTGCCTCACGTGTTACAGCATTTCTACGGAATCCAAACTGATCTTTCTTGAGTTCGGCTTGTACCAGTTTTTCCATTCTTCTGTTAAGAATTCGTGCTAGTATTTTACAGCCGTGACTTATTAAACTGATAGTTCGGTAATTTTCACATCTGTCAACAATTGCTTCCTTTGGAATTGGAATTATTATATTCTTCTTGAAGTATGAGGGTATTTCGCCTGTCTCATATATCTTACTGACCAGATGGTAGAGTTTTGTCAGGACTGGCTCTCCCAAGGCTGTCAGTAGTTCTAATGGAATGTTGTCCACTCTCGGGTCTTTGTTTCGACTCAGGTCTTTCAGTGCTCTTTCAAACTCTTCATGCAGTATCATATCTCCCATTTCACCTTCATCTACATCCTCTTTCATTTCCATATCATTGTCCTCAATTACATTGCCCTTGTATAGACCCTCTATATACTCCTTCCACCTTTCTGCTTTCCCTTCTTTGCTTAGAACTGGGTTTCCATCTGAGCTCTTGATATCCATGCAAGTGGTTCTCCTTTCTCCCTGTAGGCAGTATCTATCTTACCCCTAGTGAGATGAGCCCTCTACATTCTTACATTTGTCGTCTAGCCATCCCTGCTTAGCCATTTTGCACTTCCTGCCGATCTCATTTTTGAGACGTTTCTATTCCTTTTTGCCCGCTTCATTTACTGCATTTTTATATTTTCTCCTTTCATCAATTAAATTCAATATTTCTTCTGTTACCCAAAGATTTCTAGCATCTCTCGTCTTTTTACCTACCTGATCCTCTGCTGCCTTGACTTCTTCATCCCTCAGAGCTACCCATTCTTCTTCTGCTGTATTTCTTTTCCCCCATTCTTGTCAATTGTGCCCCTATGCTCTCCCTAAAACTCTGTACAATCTCTGGTTTAGTCAGTTTTTCCACGGTCCCATCTCCTTAAATTCTCCCCTTTTCGCAGTTTCTTCAGTTTTAATCTGCAATTCATAACCAATAGATTGTGGTCAGAGTCCACATCTACCCCTGAAAATGCCTTACAATTTGTCGGCCTGAGTGGCCGAGCGGTTCTAGGTGCTACAGTCTGGAACCGCGCGACCGCTACTGTCGCAGTTTCGAAACCTGGCTCGGGCATGGATGTGTGTGATGTCCTTAGGTTAGTTAGGTTTATTTATTTCCGATTTCTAGGGGACTGATGACCTCAGATTTTAAGTCCCATTGTGCTCAGAGCCATTTGAACCTTATTTTTTGTCATTAAAATTTAAAACTTGGTTCCTAAATCTCTGTCTTACCATTATATAATCTATCTGATACCTTCTAGTATCTCTAAGCTTCTTCCACGTATACAATCTTCTTTCATGATTCTTGAACCAAGTTATATTCCCTCATAGGGGGAAATATTTGAAATATTAGAATTATTAGAATTATTTAGAATTTCTGTAAATATTTCTCGCCGTCGTTTACGAGAGCCTGGAAAATTTTGATGGTGACAATGTAGTTCGGAATATTTAAACAATTGTGGCGCTTTTTTATCCCAATTGTGCAAGGAATTCCATCAACATAACTCACCAAGCGTTATTACACTGTTGAAAATCCTTTTCATCAACCTCATAGCACTGTGCGACCACACCTCCAACCAGTTCGCGAGGCTGGCCATTTCGCCTATTTCTTCATTCGTAGGCTGCACTACTCCCACTCAGGTCCATGACTGGCTACTGGCAGAGCGGAAGTTGCACTAATCCCTAAACAAAAGCTTCAGCTGGTGGCAAAGTTTCGATATTTGATACCTGAGAAATTCCCGTTGAAGCACATGCTCTCTCTCTCTCTCTCTCTCTCTCTCTCTCTCTCTCTCTCTCTCTCTCAAGCAGTCACGTCATATAGTGTGCCACTGCCAGGACTGTACGCACCGTTGGTCATTGTTGGTTTAAACCACAAACAAAGCAGCATTTACCTGGTAAACCCCAGGTGTGGATGTCTTGGAAATATTCCCGCACTCTATCTGACTGATTGAGTAATTAATTACATCGGTACCCTTTTTGTGGACAGTTTTTCCTTGCTTCCTATTGGTGGATAATAGAACTGGAATATTTGATGGGATGTTATCCTACAACCTCCAAGCCGGCCGGAGTGACCGAGCGTTTCTAGGCGCTTCAGTCTGGAACCGCGCGACTGCTACGGCCGCAGGTTCGAATCCTGCCTCGAGCATGGATGTGTGTGATGTCCTTAGGTTAGTTAGGTTTAAGTAGTTCTAAATTCTAGGGGACTGATGTCCTGAGCTGTTAAGTCCCATAGTGCTCACAGCCATTTTTACAACCTCCCAGTATGCAAACCCTACTGTTATTTTTTTCACTTGCCTCCTATCGGTCGATACTAGTACAGTTACGTCATTTGGTAGAAAGTCCATTAAGTTGAAGGTAACTGAAAATTTCGAAGTTCAGTTCAGTTGCACGCTATGTCTATAAACAATCTGTGGAGGGTTTGTACTGGTGCTACAATGAGATGGAGATGGAGGAGAACGAGAAGGAAGGGTCTACTGCCTGATATGATAGAGACAACAGCAAATACCACTGAAAGACAGATCACTGTGACGTATTGAGAAGCACTAAACCTGACACACTTAAACCACCTCCTGATCGTCCACACACAGCGCACCTGTCCCCTCGTAAACCGCCATTGCCAACGCTCAGAGGCCAGAGAAAACTGTAGCAGCCATGGATGTGCGTGTATACCAGAATGCACCATCCAAGCCACGCGCGGAGTCCAGGGATAATTGAGTTGTAGGACTTCGTATTTCATCAATGTTTTCAGGACCAACACTTGGCAGTGATCAATACTGAATTGCTCAATTGGCCATGGAGAATACATGCAACACACGCGATCGAAAAGACAGCTCAACTCGTACTGAGTATCAGTTCGCTATTCAGCTATCCAGAGGGCATAATCGCCGGGAGTTGTCCTGCAGCTGTGCGCAAAAAACGACTAGTCCGCTGGCCTGAACTTTTCTTTGTCTCTACCACTCGCAAGAGCTTTTAGCCAGCATACCCATTTGTTCTGGCCACAGTCTACCTCTGCCACGTGCTCCTCATGAGGAACTTTGTCGTCCTAGGAAACCAGCGACGTATTTATCACTGTAATTACAATCACATAGTTCGATTGCAGCCCCAACCTGATAACATTAAACAGAGATCGAAGTAACAGAAACACCTCCTCCTGAGGACTGTGGCTCTGGAAATATCAATAACCCTCTTATGACTGGGCACCTCCTTATGGCTATCGATGCCTTGGAACTGCAGTCCCCCATGTCAAACCCATATCTCCCTTATGACTGGACACAGCCGTTTTCTTTGTACATGTTGAAACAATAACCACAGT